>NW_010302944.1:23213-27129 GCF_000700745.2 Antrostomus carolinensis | reverse complement strand
TCGGGCCACCAACCAATGCCAGGAGCAGAGGGAATGGCAGGAAGATGTGGCAGGGGAGGGTGAGGTTGGCCATGAGGAAAAGGTTCTTGACCCAGAGAGGGTGGTGGAGCACTGGAACAGGCTCCCCAGGGAGGTGCTGAGGGCACCAAGCCTGACAAGATTCCAGCAGCATTTGGCCAAGGCCCTGAGGGACATGGTGTGAATGTTGGGCTTGTCCTGTGCAGGGACAGGAGTTGGACTCCATGATCCTTGTGGGTCCCTTCCAACTCACAACATTCCATGATTCTATGATTCTAAATTATTGGAACTTGCTTTTGCTTCCATGAAACCCCTGCAAGCTTTTCAGATGATGTAAAATGTGGTTTCCATGTTGTAACAACCCTTTAAGACATTTTACTTTGCCACCCTGAGGTGCTCCACGAATCAGATGCTCTCTTCTCAGTGTCCCTGCTGAGGGCAGGGGTGTTGGAACTGGATGATCTTTAAGGTCCCTTCCAACCCAAACCATTTTGTGATTCTAGTCCTTTGGTCTTCAGACCTCCTGGCCTAGACCTCCTTTACACCTCCTGGCCTCCAATGACCATAGTAAAAAACCAACAAGGAGTCAAGAGTTGTACCCCAGCAGTCATATGAGCAGGGTGCTTCAGACCTGAGTCTTAAAAGTACCTGAAATTGCCTTGAGATATCAACTGCTCCATCATTTCAGTGAGCCACCTGCAGAATACAGGTGTATGGATGAACTAGGCAGTGCCAGGACATGATTTGGAGCCAACAGCATTGACCCGAGTGGTTCCTGGGTGCACTTCTGGAGTTAGCACAGCTGAGAGATAATACTGGGACAGCACTTTAAAGGTGGAAGAGGAAAGTACTTCACGGTTTGAAACCCCATCCAGATTTTGCTCTGAACAAACGACAGGAGATATGGTACACGGGGAGCTGTGGGGCAGTGGGAAGGCACCAGGATTAGTGAAATACAAAATATATTAAGTCAGGGAGGGGAAACTCTCTGTAAGATCATCTGTCTCCTGCCCCTGTGATGTGACCAACCGAGACAGCTCAGTTCCCCAGGGAGACTGGCGCTAAAAAGGCCTCGGGTGAACTTCTCAAGTGCAGTGAGGTCAGACCTTTTGCATAGCTGCCTTTGGGCAGCGGGACTCAACTCTCAAGAGATTAGAATGACTGGGGATCTTTGTCACTTTTGGAACAGATGATGGTGAGGCCCATCTCTTCACATTAGCTTCCTCTTGATGTCCTCCCTAAGGGAACGATTATGGTGATGATGCTAATGTGAAGATACTAGCCAGGCTTTCTCAGCCAGGTATGCAGCAAGAAGAGGAGCCTTGCTCACTGAGTGAAGGGGTAGTGGTTTGAGAATGGAGCAGGCCGAGGTGGTGGTGGGGCCACAACTCTTCTCCCAGAAGCCACACTGCCAGTGTAGCTTGCTGTGATGGGATCCCACCTCTCACAGATGCTCTTCATACAGGACTATCCATTTGGCATCTCTTCATGTGAGCTCTACAAGCAGAGTTGCATATATTGATCTCTCCTGGTACTTTCTTTGCACTGAACCTCTACACCTCACATCTCTGCAACCCAGAGCCACAGTTTTTCTGTTGTCCCATGAACTGGTGTGGGACTGACAGAATTTCAAAGCTGGTGGCTTCAGTGTGGAGGAGAAGTTGTAGTGCAGCTGGTGACTGGGGAAGCTGATGCTCTGGTCCCTCTACCAGCGTATGTCCTAAGGTGCAGATACATCTGGCATGTGCCTTGACAAGATCTTGTCTTATATTGAGCATCAAGCACCAATCCCGAGTGGCTGAGTCTGTGGGCACTGCACCACTCCAAGAATTTAGCCCAAGGCCCAGCTTCAAACACTTAAAGTGTCCCTTTGGTTCAGAGTTTGTGCAGGAGTTTTGCTGGATTGCAGTCAATGGGGTCATGATCAGACCACCTACGAGGTGAGACTAGCTTGGGCATCCTGCTTTACCTGCCCACCAGGTTCAGGAGACTGTCAAGTTGATCCAGTTGGTTTGTGCTTCGCGCTGCCTAGACCTGGCTTCCTGTACAGGCAGGGGTGAGATGCCACTACAGCACCAACAGGATGCGCTCCAGGACACCATCCAGGACACCATCCATCCATTCTGGTGTTTCGTGTTCAGAAAGTACTGTTCACCACTCAAATCCTGGATGACCAAGAAAAGGTTGCTTGCCCAATAGGAGACATGTCCACTGCAGGTCAGTTTAAGGCATCCCACCATCTCTTGTCAATTTGACTAGAGGAGGAAAGACATGAACCTGTTGGAGGGGGTCCAGAGGAGGGGCCGCAAAAATAATCAGAGGGATAGAACACCTCTGCTATGAAGAAAGGCTGAGAGAGTTGAGGTTGTTCAGCCTGGAGAAGTCTCTGGGGAGATCTTATTGAGGCCTTTCAGTACTTGAAGGGGGCCTACAGGAAGGCTGAGGACAGATTTTTTTAGCAGGACCTTTAGCAATAGGACAAGGAGTAATGGTTTTAAACTAAAAGAGGGGAGATTCAAACTAGATAGGAGGAAGAAATTGTTTATGCTGAGGGTTGTGAAACACTGTCACAGGTTACGCAGAGAGGTGGTAGAAGCCCATCCCTGGAAACATTTAAGGTCAGGCTGGATGGGGCTTTGAGCAACCTGATCTAGTTGAATATGTCCCTGCTGATGGCAGGGGGGTTGGACTAGATGACCTTTAAAGTTCCCTTCCAACCCAAACCATTCTATGATTCTATAATTCTATGATTCAATGATTCCATGAATAAGGACAGGAGAGGTACCAGTGCACCTCTCTGGAGAAGAGGAGAGATGTGTTCAGCAACAGTACTCAAGACTACATCTTGCTCTGATGGGGTCTGCTCAACCTTGGAGCCTGCTCATCAATTTCTGTCTGAGTGCCCAGGGAAAACCCAACAGCGGGTAAGACAATGTGACACTCGCTACTCACCTATGGGAGAGGAAAAATGTTATTAGCTGTCTAATTCTAGGCTTTGCTCCTTGTGTCTCTCATCCTCTTCTTAACAGCAGACCAGCAAACAAGCCAGAGCACAGTTAGCCACATATAATGTGCGAAGCGGGAGGGACAGGGCTGATGAAATGGGAGCGCATCATAGCTGTAAATAAAGGACCTTAAATGAAACCTGTCACAACTGTTAGGCTAGAGCCGCAAGTAAAGGACAAAGAAATATCTACAAGAGCTCAATAACGCAGACAGTAGGTTCTTTATGACTCCTTCACAAGATGCAGTGAAAATGTCTTTGGCTTTGCAAGAGCTGTGCCGAAAACCCGTGATAATGTGCACGGCAATAGTTTTTATAAAAAAATCTTTTAAAAAAAATAATAGAATTTATGCTTTTAAGGCTGGATTTTCCAAAGCAGCTCAGTGCTGAGCTATCTCAGCTCACATTGAAGTCAACAGGGGTTATACCTCTGAAATCAATGGAGGAGCAGAGTGTTGCCGATTCTAAGAGTTTTTGGAAAGCTCATCCCTCCTGTATTTTTGGCTAAGCAGGCAATTAAATAAATATCCCCACCAAAAAACAAGCCCTATCCCCAAAAACCCAGCTCTTCCCATCCTTCCTTGTGAGGAGAAAGGAGAGGATGGTTTCAATAATATTTCCCTAAATCTGGAAGAACACTAATCATACCAGTGGATTTATATCCATCATCAAGGGGGGCACCCGGCTCCCTGTTTCATAGGAAACTAGTGGTGCTGAGCAATGTCAAGGGATGCTTCTCTACCACATCTCCTCCTCCCATGGCAAAACTAGGCTTGTGAGTGGTCCAGCTTCTTCTGTCCATCTCTCAAAGTGCCTTTGCAGCCCTGCTAGCTCCAGGGGAGCCAAGGGAATGGGAGGAGGACAGGAGGAGTTGGAAGGGGGAACGATGCAATC
>NW_010302944.1:0-23183 GCF_000700745.2 Antrostomus carolinensis | reverse complement strand
AGAGTGGTGCTTGGAGATGCCTTGGGTGAAGCAGAAAGAGGCACTCAGGGCAGGACACAAGTAGGTTGTTCTGCTTCTCACTCTTTATATCATTGCAGGAGGCAGAGTGGAGAGACAAGGAGTCATCCACCTTCTCCTGCCCACAAGGCTTGTGGAGATGCTGCCTTCACCCGCTTTTGCTAGCGTGCATAGACCAAGGGCTACCACCTGGTCTGCCCTGAGCACCAGCATGGCAAAAGGCTTAATGCTTCTAAAATGAAATGGTTTCATCTCTAAATGCATCCTTTTCAGGGCAGCCAGGAGTGAACACAGCTCTCCAGCCTCAGGCAGGCAGACAGCCTTAGGACACCTCCTTCTTCTACAACTTGACTTCCTCTGTGCTCCACATGGGCTGTTACACCTCCCTTTTAATTTTTTTTTCATTTTTTTTATATCTTTGCATTTACAAATGATTACTGGCTTTCAGGGGCCAGAGGTTAATAATGCAAACCTGGCTGGTTTGGCTTTCTCTTACCTGCCTCTGTGGACTGTCTGTGTTCTGCAGCCACATTGCAAGGAATCAACCTTGATGGGAAGGAGAATGTTGCTTCTTGTCCTGTCTTCATGCTGAGCTGTTGTCTCATTCCCTGTGGGAAGCAAGTTTGTGGAATTTCTCTGCATTTTGTCTT
Organism: Antrostomus carolinensis; assembly: GCF_000700745.2. Lineage (NCBI taxonomy): Eukaryota > Metazoa > Chordata > Aves > Caprimulgiformes > Caprimulgidae > Antrostomus > Antrostomus carolinensis. Next base: position 22,515 of record NW_010302944.1, on the reverse strand, counting down.
TGCTATCAGACTTCTTTGGCTGTCTTTCCAAACAAGGCTGCCTTCCCATTGCTTTGCAAGTGATCCCTTGAGCCCACATTCCCCTTTGGCTTTGGACTGCATGAGTTTAACTGCAGTCCATGGACACAACCCTCTCCACTACAGGCATGTCACAGCAACACAGAGTGTTTGAGATTGCAAGGGACCTCAGGAGATTGTCTATTCAACTCCCCAATTTTTTCTTTACATCTCAAAATCATCAAATATCTATATTTTGGGAAGTTATCATTGTGACCACTCTTATTCACTTCTTGTACAATTCTGTCCTCAACAATGCAGTGATAAAACATCTCTATTTTTCTGACATAACTGTTATCATCCATGTTCACCTCTGCAGTTGGCCTCAGTTCTTCTTCCCATGCCTGTAAGGGGGCTCTTCTGCCTGGCAAGCTTGTACTCCTGGCTGCCTTAATCTCTCCATGCTGCCTGTTCAGATTCACTTGCTTGATGCTGGGTTGTTTGCCTGTTAATTAGTCTTTCCCATGCTGCAAGTCTGGTGATGCTGCCTCCTACCACCATGTTTCATGTACCACCTGCTGGAATACAATATGAAGGGACTCCATATTTACAAAACTAAACAGCCTATGTATTAAAAGAACTATTTCTAGAAATGCTGATGCCTGGGAGACAGCACCACAACCTGAATATCCACTTAAGCTTTGTGTCCTGCTTGACATGATGCCTGCTACAGCCATGGTAATTCCCCTTCCTGTCTGGTCAGCCTCACAGTCCAGAGCACCACCACATTTATTTTGCTGACATCTGAGCACTTTGCATCCTTGATGTATTTATCCTCCTGACACTTAAAGACGTATTTATGGTGGGATCTCAGTGTTGCTGGCCATGACTATGTCTTCCCACCCAAGGGATGCCTAGGGACACAAACATTCTCACTTTGCAAACAGTTAATTCATTTTATCTTGTGTTTAATTCAGCCAAATGGGAGGTTTGACAGAACCATATATTTTGTGGTGGTTTAACCTGTTCTTTCCGTGCCACCCCCCTATTCACGTGCTTTTCTCCCTGGTGACACCTTCTCCCTGACCAGGGTGAATCCCAAGGCAAGCAGAGCCAGCAAAAGTTTCCCTGTCACACTCTTGGGCTGTGTTCCTAGCCTTCAGTCGTGCATTTCCAGATAATGCTATGAAATGGTTTAATCTGGCTCTCCAAATAAATGCTGGGGAGATCCCCTGTACTAAAAGGCTCCTTAATTTATCAAGTTAAATCACAACAAGATTGTAGCTGCTGAATTGGCAAAATTCAACCTGAACATCAATGGAAGACCAGATACTTGAAAGCAACATGGTTAGAGCAGGGAGCACAAACGTGATCAGTTGTTCCTCTGCAGAATGGACAAGACATTTTTCTGTCTACCTCTAAAGGCAGCTGGAAATTTGGTCTCTAAGAGCTTAACTTGGTTACATAGGGGTGTAGATGGTCTGTGGGTTTGGAGTTAATGAAGGGGGAGGAAGGTGTTTTGAATCAGGGAGTGGCAAAGTGGATGACACCTGGATGAGCTTGACTGTTCCTGGATATCATATCAGAAGGTGGCTTTAGGGCTTTGCACAATGCTCTGATCACCCCTGGGACATCACTGCTATCCTCCGTGGAGCAAAACTGTGGCCACTTATGTCCTGAAACTCATACCTGTGAGCAAGGTTATTTTCAGACTACTCTTTTTAGAATGGAAGAGATTTGCCTTAGCTATGAATAGCCGTGTGCTGAGTTAAACATCCCTTCCTAGTTGCTCTCAATGAAAACAGCATGTATTTGTATTACCAGTGTAGATCTCAATCAACCGTTGTCCAATTTCACTGACCAGTATCCTTTCCAAATTCACTCTTTTGTTAAGTAATATATTAAATCTCGAGGAGACTCTCCAGACAACCCAAGTGAGCTTTATTAACTAACTGCCAATAATCCTGTGCTTTTCACAGAAAGAGGAGGCCTGAGGAAATCCAGGCAGAACTTTCTTGTTCTCATTGGATTTTTTAGACTGGTGTTTCCTGGGTCAAAGCATGACACCAGCCTTGAAAATGTGATCCCAATTGGATACTTATATATATTTCATTATATATTTCATTTCACCATTGTTTTTCACTGGGAGAGCTACACCAGAGGATAAGCCATCTCTTACATGTAGCTACCATTGCTTAGTCCTACCTATGCCATCAGCTGGGCCAAAGACTTAGGCATCTGGCTTAGGCATCTCTTGGCAGACATTGTATTTCTTTCAATTTCAATTGAAGAAATACAATTTCATTGTATTTCTTCAATTTCTCATTGTATTGAATTCACAGAATCATAGAATTGTTTGAGTTGGAAGGGACCTTTAAAGGCCATCTAGTCCAAGCCACCTGCCATGAGCAGGGGCACCTTCCACTAGATGAGGTTGCTCAGAGCCTGAGAGAAGTTGTGGTCCAATAGCCAGACATGACCTTGTTTATGAGGCACTGACACCACTCACTGAATATTTTTATTAGTCTTGAAACTGCAAGAACACTTTGCACACCATGGTGGTCAACAGTGATCGTTGGTGACTACAACCCATACTGTGTTTCCAGCCAGCTCTCCAAGATGCTGCCGTGGCTTGTCCTGTTGTGATCCTGTTGGCCTTTCTCAGACATCCCTTGGACGTATCACTTATTGGCTCCTTTCTGAGCCTTAACTTGAGTCATTCAGGATGCCTAATAATTTGAACACCATAATTGCTGTGTACGTCAATCACATCGCATGCATGGTCGGCTGTCACAACTCCGCTCCTGCTTCCTAATGGCATCTGTTTTCAGCCCCATTAATGACCGTAATTATTTTCCTAAGCATAAATTGTTCCTAATGACCGTAGTCATTTTTAGCATGATAGCACAGCAAATGATGCATTCATGGGACAGGATGAAGCCAAGGAACAGACCTTTCAAACCCTGTTAAATGTCAGGCACACATATTATTTACAGGGCGCTTTAGACTGTGCTGTGTTGTTTCCATTGTTGGTTTGGAAGTTCAAACAGTTTGTCACTTCTCCTTGGCCTTTTTTTTTTTGGCTGTGACCAAGGGCGGTCTTGGTAGTGTGTTTCATTTGTCCACAGCTCAAATCTAGATATTTTGCTCAGGCAAGGGGAGGGACTCAAGAGGTCTCTTTCAATTGCTGGTCACTGAGTGCTGGGGTAAAATGATTAGCAAAATTATTAGCTATTTCAAGGGAATCTGTCAAATCTAATTTGTCTCAAATAATTCAACATTCCAAACTTCAGATTATAGGTAGCCTTCTTTTTTGAAACCTGTGCAGTTTTGGTTTTTTCATACCCATCACTCCATCTAATCTGCATTATTTTAGTCTCTGCTTTGGGGCTTTGTCAAAAGTATCTGCAGCTCAGACAGAATGCAAGTCTTGGGTGTAATTTTCTTAGAAGACTTCATCACACACGATTAACTCATTTGTAGTCTTAATTAGATCTTGATCCTGGATGACTACTGAAAGATCTATAAGCTGATGTTTGATTATTGGAGTAGTTAATTGTGCCCTGGGCACAGACACCAAGAGTTAGGAGTGTAAGGAGAAACACTCAAGGTAATGCATGCTGCAGTATCCAGGTTAGGGACAGGGCTGAGTGAGAGCTGATGAATTCTGCTCTTGGGACATCATCCCTACTCAAGGGTTGCAATGTTTTCCCTCAAGCTCCAGCATTCTAAAATCACAGAATCACAGAATGTTGGGGATTGGAAGGGACCTCAAAAGATCATCTAGTCCAATCCCTCTATCATATTGTTGTTGGAGAATCTTTGCTTCCGTTAAAGAGATGTTTCTGTCTGTCACACTTGTTAAGAAAAGCAATTCAAGTGCTGCCCGTGAGCTCAGAACTTAAACAAAAAGTCTGTGTTATTATTAGTAATGCCATCTGTTTGGAGAGAGAAAGATACATATTTGTGAAGAGTTGAGGTTAACTGTATTTTCTGTGCAAGGGCTGAAAATCCCAGGGAAGCAGGAAACTGTGTGTCTGGGTCTGAGTGACTTCCAGACAGCACAGCCAGCCCTGAGGCTCCAGGTGCTGTCAGAAGTGCTCTCAGCTGCCATTTATAGAATTGTTTTGGTTGGAAAAGACCTTTAAGATTATCGAGTCCAACTGTAGATGGTTAACACAGCTGTAGCAGGTGTCATCAGCCCATCCTCAGCACGGGAAAGACACAGACCTACTGGAGCCAGTCCAGAGGAGGCCACAAAAGTGATCAAAGAGATGGAACAGCTCTGCTGTGAGGACAGGCTGAGAGAGTTGGGGTTGTTCAGCCTGGAGAAGAGAAGGCTCTGGGAAGACCTTCTAGCAGCCTTCAAGTACTTGAAGGGGGACTATAAGAAAAATGGGGACAAATTTTTTAGCAGGGCTTGTAGCGATAGGACAAGGGGTGATGGATTTAAACTAAAAGAGGGGAGATTCAGACTAGATGTAAGGAAGCAATTTTTTACAATGGTGGTGGTGAAACACTGGGACAAGTTGCCCAGAGAGGTGGTAGAAGCCCCATCCCTGGAAACATTCAAGGCCAGGTTGGACGGGGCTCTGAGCAACCTGATCTGGTTGAAGATGTCCCTGCTCACTGAAGGGGGGGTTGGAACTAGATGGCCTTTAAAGTTCCCTTTCAACTCAAACCATTCTATGATTCTATGTTCAAGTGAGACTCGTGAAAGCAGGTTTGAGCTCCACTGTTGTTTGCGGATGTTGTGACCATGGTGACTCTCATCCACAAACTGAGCTCAGCCCAATGTGGGAGGAGGCAGAAGTGGTCGGTGTATGTGTGTGCACACGTAGGCAGCTGCCCCGTGCCTGGGATAGCACTTACCGAGTTGTTGTGCACCTTAGCAATGGATTTGCAGGTGTTTTTTCTGTCCCTGATGCCAATTGGTGCAATCTGACCATGCCCTTTGTATCATGTCTCCTGTCCCTGTTGTCCATGCATCCTTCTTAAAACAGAGTGCTTTCATCCAGCCTGTCAACTGGGAGGTGTCGTCCATCCAAGTCACCTCCCAAATTAACCTTGGGAATCATTTTTGATCTTTACTTCTTGGTGTGGGCCAAAACGGTGCTAGGAACAGTTTAAAAAGATGGACCTCTGAGCTGTGGTGTTGATTTCTTGTCACTATTTCATGGTGATGTGTGGTGGCTGTGAAGCCCTACCTACACAACCAAGTGATGACCGGGCTGGAGAAGGGGTTTAAACTCAGGAAGGTGCTTAGGAAGGGCCTAGGAAGGGCAGAGCCTCCATGAAGGAGAACAAGTCTTATGAAGAGCAGCTGAGGGAGCTGGGGTTGTTGAGCCTGGAGAACAGGAGGCTGAGGGGACACTTTCTTGCTCTCTACAACTACCTGAAAGGAGGGTGTAGCAAGGCAGGTGTGTGTCTCTTCTCCCAAGTAACAAGTGACAGGACAAGAGGAAATGGCCTCAAGTTGCAACAAGGGAGGTACAGATGGGATGTCAGGAAAAATTTCTTCACTGAAAGGATTGTCAAGCATTGGAATAGGATGCCCAGGGAGGTGGTGGAGTCCCCATCCCTGGGGCTATTTAAAAGATGGTTAGACAAGGTGCTCAGAGATATGGTTCAGTAGTGGACAGGTCTGGTTGGACCGGATGATCTCAAAGGTCTTTTCCAAACAAACAATTAAATGATTTTATAATTATTCCCTCTCCTTCCTGGCACATCTCTCCAGTGTTTTGGGTTGAAGGACTGTTTTTGGCTAAACTTCAGAGATCTGCTCATGACAGTGGGCTCAGACTAACCCTTTGTTAACTGACAGTGTGGATACACCCCAAAGAAATGCAGAGTGTCTCCCAAATAACCTAAAACAGAGAAGCCCTGCTGATCTTGCTTTACTCACTAATACCTGTGGGCACTGGGATGTGTCCTGCATCGTTTCTGCCTGGAGAGAGCTCCAGCTGCTCAGCATCTCCATACAGCTAGGCAAGAAAGCTGCAACCAGCTGCACCACCTGTTTTTCAAATAGGGCTCGATTTGTGTGCTGATTCATTGCAGGCAGGGCTAAACCCAAATGTTAGGCAGGAGGTAGGACTGATCCTGTGGATTTCCTCAGCCCGATGAGTGTTAATTTGATCCATGCTGCTGTGGCAGGGGGAAAACACGGCGGCGGGTACGGCTGAACATTGAGATTCTGAAAAGGGTGATGGAGAATTTAATGGATCTTGGCGGCTTAATGCTCCATTTTTCTTGTGATTCCCTCTCGTTTCTTATCTCTCGTATTTACATAAATTATGTGGACTCCAGGGAAGCTGCTAGGCATAGAAATTTAATCAACCTGATTCTCAGGAGCCTGGTCACTGTGCAGCAAAAAGAGAAAAGTAGAGTGGAAAATAAAAAAATAAAAAAAAAAATAAAAAAAATTAAAAAGAGAGAAATAAAAAGAAATCATCAGAGTACAAGATGTGTCAAAAGGGACTGTTAATAACACCAGCCCCGAGCCCCGTTCAGCATGGAGCTGGATTTCAGGAGCGATGGGGAAAGGATGACATCACCTCTTGCTGCACACGGGGTTTTCTTGCAAGCGCGAGCCAGCCGGCTTTTTACGCGTGGCAGGTGAACAGCAGCAGCCAGGGAGACAGTTTAACCACTTTCAACCCTGCACCGCAGCACTTTTAATTTTGGGATGCTGATCTGGAGATCTTGGCATGGCATCTCCTCTTTGGAATACCCTTCCCTTGTGGCCAGGCTGCTTTTTTATTTATTTATTTATTTATTTATTAATCATTTCTTCAGCAGTGCTGTTAGAGGAGGGATTGAAGAAAAAGGGCTAGGAAAGAAGTCGTTGCAGAATTGCCCAGCTCCTCCTCACAGGATGACATAATGCGTGGTGTGGTCTCTGAACTCATGGTTTGCAGAGGAGGGGTCTGCTGGGATGCAGCATGGTTAGAGGTACACCCACCTATTAGTTAAGGGTGTTGGGTGGATTTAAGCAGGGATGGAAATTCAAGAGGAGAACTGAATGAAGGGGGGTCCACCCTTGATTTCACTATCTGATTTTGTACGCTCCTGCCTTCTCCACGTTCAACAGATGGACCCTCCCCTTCCCAATGCAGCTCACCATCTGCTTTTGGATATTAAGAAAGAAAAAAAAGTTCCTTTGTTTCAGGGTAATTTTTCTGTTTTGTTTTGAGCTAACGGCTGACAAGGGAGGTTGAAACACTTGGTTTTTAAAATGCCAGATTAAAATTCTTATACTTTCCTGCTCTTTCTTTAATACCTTTTTACTTGTAATGCAAAACTGTTACCCAGATTCATACTTCAATTCCCTTGGCTCCAGCCGTTTTTCAGTTAAATATTTTTTCTCCAAGGTATTGGGAGGGTCAGGCTGAACATCAGGACAAGATTTTTTTTCTAGGAGGTTGAGCAACAGTGAAAGAGGTACTCAGGAAAGTGGGGGAATCTCCATCCTTGGAGATTGTCAAAACCTGGTCAGCCCACACCATGGCTGACCTGATGAGGTGCTGGACTTAGTCCTACTCCAAGCAGATGGTCAGAGACCTCAAGATTTCTCTTATACACAAAGTTTCTGTGATTCTCTGCACCCTGAACCTGGCAGGGGTTGTGTTAACCAGCCCATGCGAGCCCTGGTAACATTGATACAGTGTTAAGTTGGTTTTCCACCTCAACATTGCATGACACAGAGACAAGTACTTGACAGAGGTCCTTTGCAGTTACCTTCATCAACCAAACCTGGTGTCTGAGCAAAGACAGATGGGAGGAGTTTGTTGTGGGGATTTCAAGCTGTTACAGATCCTGGTCTTCACCTACCTGCTTTCCTCCAACTGGTGGCAGGATCAGCAAGTCCAAGAAATATTTTGGAAGAGTCCTGTTAAATTTCTTCCTATTCCTTCACTGCTGACAGTCTGGGAAATTACACGAGCTGTCAGTGTTAAAGACAGCTTTATCGGATGCTGGGCTTATCACAGCTCACCTTATGCATGGTGACAAGCTGCGTTGACTGCATTATTAATCTGACAGGCAAATGCTCCTGTGCAAGGGGGAGCAGGCCAGGATATGAACCATTAGATCCAAGGATCTTCCTTGCCAGGTTGTGGAGGGGGAACATCCCTCCCTGTCTTGCCCATTAGCTGAACTGACTGCTGTCTAGGCTACTGCTGCCAAACTGCTCAGGAGAGTTGGGTCTGATGACCAAAATGCTGCTCCAAAATCCATGGAAGCATGACGAGACCCTTGTTGGCACCAGTGAAGAAGTGTTTTGTCAGTTCACTGTGTTTAGTGGTGTTTAATGAGCCAACTGAGGAGGGTTTGAAGAAGCCTTTATCATTAGTCTACTGATAGTCTAGAGCAGAGGGCTTTTTTTTTTCTTTTTCTTTGTTTGTTTTCTCCTGAAATATCCCTCTTTGATGTCTTTATGGATCTCCATCCCAGTTCTGAGATAGTGTTGATTCACAGAATCACAGAATTGTAGGGGTTAGAGGGGACCTATGGAGATCATCTAGTCCAACCCCTCTGCCAAAGCAGGTTCACCTTGAGCAGGTTGCACAGGACGGCATCCAGGTGGGTTTTGAACATCTCCAGAGAAGGAGACTCCACAACCTCTCTGGGCAGCTTATTCCAGTACTCCAACACCCTTACAGTAAAGAGGTTCCTCCTTAAAGGAAGAAGGAGGCCCATACAAATTTGACCCATCACTGACAGCAGAGCAGACACAGTAGAAGCTCCACTGTGACCCTCTGTAGTAAGAGGTGTGATACAGAGTAAAGTATTATTTATAGCTGATGGCTTCTCATCTGGTATAGTAACCCATCCCATCTACTATGGACAAGGACAAGGCTTCATTTTTCTGGGTGTTTAAAAAAAACCCACCTCAGGACATTAATAATTTTTATATATAAGCAGTGGTGGCTCCAACTTACAGAAAGTGGGATTCTTGGATAAACAGCATGGACAGAGCAGAGGGCCACCTACCTTTGGGAAAAAACAAGAAGATATAAATAGTGGGAGTCATTGAACCAGAAGAAAATTTCCACAATGTTGGCACTTCTGAACTGTTACTTCGACCCCCTTTCCAGTTAATGGAGGGAAGCATGTATCTAAAGTAGCACAAATGCATTTCGCTCAGTTGATTACAGAAAGGACATGGGACAACTAACTCAAAGGCAGACGCTTTTATTTTAGTCACCTAAGGTTCAGTTCAGCTTGTTGCATTATTTATTACTTACTGCATTTTCAGCTTCAGCATCTTGCCTGAATGCAGGTGCCTAACATGCCTTGAGATACCCAGAGACATCCATGTGGGGATGGTGATTTGGATATAGGACCCATGGGAGCACCATGTCCTTCTGGACCAGCAGCAAGAGGCTAGGTGGCATCCTCAAAGCTATCTCAAGGTGTACAGCACAGGCTACTCAGGGAGATGCCTCCTTCCAAGCGTGTAACAGGACAGTGATTTGGAGCCCACTAAACTTTGGGCAACTTTCTGCAATATTGGGCCAGTCAGACCTTCTTTCTAGTTGACTGTGGCTGGTGGTGCAGTTAAAGAAAGCCCAGCTCCAGCCCCATAGCAGCGTTCTGCCTTCACACCTTCCCCTTGAGGGGTTTCTTGCAGGTTCCCTTAATTTTTCCTCTTTCCCCCCTCCTTTGACTACTCTGTGGGGTTGTGTTTAGGGATAGACTATGGCCTCTGTTCCATCTGCTTCCATGAAGAGCCACATCAAGCCCAGCATTTCAGTCAGCTCCAAAATGACCATCCTAGGTGCTTCTGGAGGCACAAAGACAGAGACAACAATTTGGGTGGCCCAGGGGCAGAAGCACATTCTTGGTGTCTCCGTGTCTTCTTCATGAAAGGACACTAAATTTTGTCTTCATAATGTCACATATGCAGGGAAGAAGGCTGGTGCATCCTGGAAATACAAGTCTGAGTTGAAACCTTATCCTATTGAGACTGAAAATATGGAGTATCTGAATCACAGCTCGTAGGAAAATAAATCATGACATTTCTGTAATCCTGTGGGTTTTTAAGATTTCTCTTCTTTCCTTCGAGAAATGTGCATCAGACCCCAAAACCTTTAGTAGTTTTAGTAACTGAGAGGTGTATGTCATTCCTGGTTCCTTTTACAATCCAAATTTCTACCAGTATCTATAGGAAGATACTTCCTAGGAGAAAAGCAGCCATGCTGAATTGCAGATCAGGAAATTCTGGCTATGTATCTACTTAATAAATAAATAAAACAGAGCCTTTTTGGTCATATGCATTTTATTAAACTCTCTTTTCCCCAAAAACAGAGTGGCCATGTCAGGACTGATGTCCTTGCCCAAGTTAATTCTTGAAACTTGCAAAAAAAATTTAAGAGTAGGCAAAAATTATAGCAATAACCATCCTAAGGAAGTTCAGATGAAAAAAATGTCAGGCTTAGGACCTTAATTTGCTAACACAGATGTCATCTGTCTGTCCAGAAGATCTTGTGCCCAAATGCAAGGTCTGTTCCATGCTTGTGTGGCTCATCAGGATAGGATGGTTGTGGCATGCTTGTCACTTGTTAGAGGTACCCAAGATGTGTTCAGCATCACATTGCCTTAGTTGGGTTCCTTAGTCTTTTAAGCAGGTAGTGACTACTGAGTTCATCTGGTGGCCTTCTTCAACCTGGAGCTGAACTTGGACCCCAGATCACTCCTCAGGTATTATTGCACTTACACAGTGTACCAAAGATGGTAGGATAGGCAGGGCTCTTCAAATGTTTGCAGTGATTTATCTCCTGCAATATAAAGAACAGCTTTGTACAATATTTTTCTTCACAAGTTTAATTAAAAAGTTCTCTTTCTTTCTTTCCTTTTGTCCTCTGAAAATATGAGGAGAAAGGAGATGGATAAAAATAAAATAGAAGTGAATTTAAAGCATGCAAATGTTGATTAAAAAATATCAACCCACTCTGCTGTGAAATGTTAACAATGGTTCCCATGGCTTCTGTCTCCCGAGTCAGAATCGCCTCAGTGGGTGAACTTTTGATTTCTGAAAGCACAACCACTTCGAGAATGGGCACCATTAGTTGCTCACACTCAGGAAGGCAGTATCTGCTGTAGGAGACAAAATCACCTAGTGAGCTCCCATGTTTGGAAAGTGAAATCAGTCAAATTCCAACTTGAAACACGTTCCACGTCTTTGAACAGCGTGGGTAGGTAATAATGGGAACAAATCACCAACAGGGACCATGATTTTATTTTTTTGTCATTATTTGCACAAATAAGTCAAACCCGGGTAGTTTTCTGGAAGCTAAAACCCATGATAGGAGTCTGATGATGTTCTCAAGTGAGATTCCCTAAGCCAGGTGTGAAGAGAAGCTCATTACTGTCCTGTTACACCACCTCCCACTCTGTGCATCTGTGAAGAAAAAAAAAAAAACCAAACAATCATTTATTAAGTAGTTAATTGTCACTTTCACTTTGCCCACTTCACAGAACTATTTAGCACTAACACCTGTGGAAATTTCACAGTGTTTGTTTTGTCTGGTGACTGAAGAGTAGTAGTAACCTCAGTATGTTTCTCCAGAGCTTGCTCTTTTACCTCCTGCTTCTTTCTTTCCAGCAGGTCAGCAGGTTTCTATTTACAATCAATACAATTGCTCGAAAAACATTAGCCTCTGATAAAGATGGAGGCTGATCACCATCTCTCCAGGAAGGCTGAGGAGGGGCTTTTTACAAGGGCAGGGAGTGACAGAAGAAGGGGTGATGGCTTGAAACTGGAAGAGGGCAGATAGAGATGAGATATGAAGAAATTCTTTGGTGTGAAGGTGGTGAGACACTGGCCCAGGTTGCCCAGAGAAGCTGTGGCTGCTCCTCCCTGGAAGTGTTGAAGGCCAGGTTGGATGAGGCTTTGATCAACATGGTCTAGTGGAAGGTGTCCCTGCAGATGGCAGGGGGCTTGGAACTGAATGAGCTTTAAGGTCCTTTCTAAACCATTCTGGGATTCTGTGATGATTCTGTGAAAGATCCCCTGATCCATTCAGTAACCAGCATGCAAAGTAGGGAGAAAAGGTCAAGAAAGTGGAAAGAGTTTTAGGTTGTTTGTAAGATTATGGACCAGTTGCACTACTCTGGGCTGAAGAGACTGTAGTAGATGCCTTTGATGCCCACAACCACCTTCCTCCCATGATGTGTCCCCAAGATGCAACGAGTCCCTGTCCAAGATTTCAGAGCACTGGGCACCTTTGCTGCAGTTACAAGCAGCAGGCTCAGCAGAGGCTGCCCTGCAGATGCTAACTCAACTTTTGAGTAGAATTTGCTGAGACACTTGAAATGAGCCAGGTTTGGCATTGAAAGTAATAACATTTGTACTGGGCCAGACAGCTTTAAAGTCCACCAAGCGCAGGTTGAACAACAGCAGGATGGTGTAAGAACAAGGCAAGCACACACTGCTGCACCCCAGGATGCTCCTGAAGGACTTTCCTGAGCGAGGTGTGGTGCTGTCAATTAAATGACAGAGTTTTCCTCGGTAGTTGAGTTTGCCTCCTATTTTTTTCTAAATGCTTGGCAGCATGAGGAGGAGTTGCCCAGTTTAACTGTGCTGTGTAGAAAAAGAGCCTTCCTTTTGTGAGGTTTGAACTGTCACCTAACCGTTTTTCATGGTCCTCCTAGCTCTTGCTAGGAAAATCTTTCATTGCGGGGCACTCATGATTTTACAGCTATTTATCTTACATCACATCAGTTGTCCCTTTTCTGGGCTGAAGGGTCTTGATCTCTGTGATGGCTTTCCTTACAGAAACTGTTCCATCCTGATCACCTTCAGCGTCTGTATCTGAGCCTTTTCTAGTTCTGCTACATCCTTTTGGAGATGAGTGGGGACCAGAAACACCCAGCACACAACATCCTGGACAGTGAAGCAGTAGCATGATTTATTGTTTGCTTTCTTTCTTTCTCAGTCCTCCCTTTGATCTGATTTTGCTCTTCTGACCCATTCCCAGGCCATGTCAGTTGGAATGTGTCTGACTGGAGAGGACATGGTGCAGTGAGAAGGTTTCCAACCCTCCCTTTACAGCCTGCAATGCTTTTCTCCCTCTCTGCTCTGCTTCGCTGTGATTGTTCTGCCTCCTTCCACTTTCTCCGCCTGGCACTGATGGTTGGATGTTTTTCTGAAGCTGAAAACATGGTGTAAAGGTACTAAGGCCACTGTATTCCTGCGTGAGGCTCAGCTTTATGGCAGGGCCAGTTGGCTACTGTGACCATCAGGTGGTGGCAGCTTCTCGTCCCCATTTCTTCCCGTTGATCCAGTGTGGTTTTGTTACAAACAGGTTGGTGGATCTAATTAGAAGCAGCAAAACATTTTGATTTATGGTTCTTACCCGCCTTACCTCCTCCTCTCCCTTTCTGCTCTCCAGCTTCACGCTTGTCAGAGCAGATATTTTCAATATAAATATATATATATTTATCACAAGCCGCTCCTTCAGCGCTACAGGCAAAGCTTTTAGCAGGGAGAAGATGCCCAGTTTATGAGCGGCTCTCCAATTACTATTGCTTGCTTTAGTGATTTTCCAGGAGAGGCAAAGGGCTGTACCCTGGCTGTTTCTCTTTTCTCCATAGTGAAGTGTTCACTCCTTCTCACAGCATCATTCCCCAGCCCTACCAGGTGGCATGTCCATCCTTTGCCATGGTGGAGAGCTGTTTCCTCTTTGCCCTGGCTTGCACTTGGTCCATGTCTCCGTTCTCCTTTCACCAGACATCAAGGCATTAATAAATTAACCCCTCTGTCCAGCTACCCTTGAGTTTATCAAAAGTTGAACTAAATCCCAGGGCAGGGGCAGCAGGAGGGGAATGTCTCTGCAACCACTGAGTCTGCCAGATCTACATCTGAGCTTAGATTTGATTAATTAATTAATTAATATTAAAGAAATTCCTTTATATATATTGTTCTGGGATGCGTGTTTGTATGTATATAATCAAATGAGTTGTTTCCACGCTTATTTGTAGATCAAATATAAAGTCAAAACTCCCAGAACAAAGACTGGGAGATGGGATTTGTGGTGAAGGGGATGCAGCTGAGGGATGCAGGGGTGGGATGGCTGAGCACTGGTCCCCATTGCATGGCCATGGCAGGAGAGGCTCTTCTATCTCTACGGAGCAGCCAGGAGCAGCGATATGATCAGGGAAGTTATCTTAGCTCTATACTTGGCATTGGTGAGGCTGCACCTTGAGTGCTGGGTTCAATGTTGGGCCCATCACTCCAAGAAGGACATGGAGGTGCTGGAGCGTGTCCAGAGAAGGGCACCGGAGCTGGGGAAGGGTCTGGAGCACAAGTGTGCTGAGTTCCCGGCTGAGGGAACTGGGGGTGTTGAGCCTGGAGAAAAGGAGGCTGAGGGGAGACCTTGTGGCTCTGTCATGGGTTAGTCGGGGACTTGTCAGTGTTGGGTTCATGATTGGACTCAATTATCTTAAAGGGCTTTTCCAGTTGAGGCGATGCTGGGATTCTGTGATCTCCGCTGCTGGCTTTGCTGAAGTGGCTCCAGGGAGATTCTGCCCAGACCCACCGTCTGCAGCTCAGGAGGGAAACCAGAGAGAGGCAGGGGAGTAATGGAAGGACTGAAAGAGGTGCCAGATGGTGAGCAAAGTTCAGCTCATGTAACACTTTGGAGAGTGTGGGGACAGGGGAAGGACAGCGAGAGCTTGGCCACATTTTTTTGATGCCTCCATGTGGAGCAGGAACCCAATAAAGTGGCTTTTATCTTTGTCTTTAGCTGCAACAAGGGGTACCAGGACCTACCTGGTTCCTTGGATCACCAGTGAGGAATCCTTTACTTTTCCAAATGCAATGATTCAATTTGTATGGAGTTACAGTGCCCTTATTTAATTAATTTTTATTATTTTAAATTTTGAAATACCGTTTTGCCATGATAATACATTTTACGGTAACGGGTCATCCCATCCAGCACTACGAGTGGCATACACTGAATATAAAGTTTATAAAAGAGATATACAACCAGGAAGAAAAATTTTGCCAAGAAATGACATTTCCTAGCTTTCTAAAAAGAACTTCCCCAAATGATTCCAAAGGTCTTTTACATAAAATCTTCAAAATACTTATTTATTTATTCCAGCTTTACCTCAAAGTTGATTTGCCGTATTTACATCAGACAGGAATTCCTGGTTTGACCTACTCCACCAGCAGGAGATTGTTTCTATAGATCTATAAATTAATAAATAAACTATTTATATAGTCATATATATGATATATATACACACATGTTGATTATTTATTGATATATATATATATAGGTAATCTCAGAATCACAGAGTCACAGAATGGTAGGGGTTGGAAGGGATCTCAGGAGATCATCTAGTCCAACCCCAAATACATCAGGTTTTTATTCATTTCTTTATATACACCAGAAATAAGTTTGTTTATATACACCTGTAATGAATAAATAAGCCATAGATACCTATGCATGTAGTTTTCAACATATATATGAACTTATATGTATGTGTAAGTGTATGTTTAAGGGTATGTATATGTGTATATGATTTATTTATTCATAATATATTTTTCCTTGAGATACATAGTCCTGCGTAGTGCTTATAATTTAAAAAAAAAATCAAAACTGTTTAAAAATTCATTACAGTCATTACATAAAGAGATTTGTGGGCAAAATCCAGGGAAAGATGAAAGTGGGGCAACTGTCTACTTTCAGAAAATGGATTTGTGTGAATATGTAGATAATTTCTAACTAGGAGAGCAGTTGGACCAGAAGGATGAGCTTCACCTCACCTGACTTGGTCCTTTGGCAATAGAGATATTTCCAAATGAAGTATGTAACATCTTAATGAAACTCATAATTCAGCTCAGCCTAAAGGAGGCTTGTGAAACACATTGGGTGGCTCTCACTGTAAAAAACCACAACTTTTTATTCCTGTTGAATATAAAGAATATGAATATGAATATGAAGACAGGATGAAAGAGTTGGGGCTGTTCAGCCTGGAGAAGAGAAGGCTCCAGGGAGATCTTATAGCAGCCTTCCAATACCTGAAGGGGACCTACAAGAAAGCTGGGGAAGGACTTTTCATAAGGGCAGTTAATGACAAAACAAGGGGAAATGGGTTTAAGCTGAAAGAGGGGAGGTTTAGATGAGATATTAGGAAGAAGTTCTTCACTTTGAAGGTGATCAGACACTGGAACAGGTTGCCCAAGGAAGTTGTGGATGCCCCCTCCCTGGAAGTGTTCCAGGCCAGGTTGGATGAGGCTTTGAGCAATGTGGTCTAGTGGAAGGTGTCCCTGCTGCTGGCAGGGGGATTGGAACTGGATGATCTTTAAGGTCCCTTCCAATCCTAACCATTCTATGATTCTATGATATGATTCTATAAAGGGCACTGCATGTTACCAGTGTGGATGGACGTGTGGGTAGTGGGTCCTTGACTGCCACCTGGAAGAAGCCCCATCCCCTCCAGCCATCAGGAGCACTGACAGCCATTGCTGCTCCATGGTTTTTGCTCCATGAGTTGCTGCTCCATATCATTCTACCCATGAGTTTTGTGTACCACCTCATCCTCCCGCTCTCCATCTGAGACAGAGAGAAGTTCCTCTAGAGGATGACTCAGCGCAGGAGGCTGACTGCGTGAGATGACTCACTCTCTGCAGTTGCCCCTTGCTCTCCCTCGGCCGCAGAGGAAGCCCGGTTGACATCAGATGTCTGATCTTGGAGACATGAATAACCCTGAGCACGCACTGCACATCCGCTCACCACAAACCCCAAGGTGCTGCCATCATCTCATGTCAAGCTGGTGACCTGCAGTATCCAAACCACTAGAAAAACAAAGACCAAAAGGAGAAGCGAAGGGCATCACCCCATCCCAGGCTGCACCACAACATTGCCACTGTCCATCTCACAAGAGCTTTCCATGTAGATCTCCTCACCCTTGCCTAGTCCTCACCCAACCTCTCCTACTACCTCTTTGACCCAACCCTCACCTTCAAGGACAGTGGTACCACCCTGCAGCAGTGTTGAGCTGTGGGAACCAGAGGTTAAGCCACACCGACTGCAGGTTGTGCTTCTACCGTGTCTGCAAAGGGGCTTGTTCCCATGAAGTCGGTCATAAAATCAGTGAGCCTAAAACTCTTTGACAGTGTCCCTCGAAGGCACTGTCAGCTCTGATTGTCTTGGACATGGCACCTCAGGCAGAGGCAGCCTCTTGTTGATTTGGGATGATAGAGGATGGGACAAGGAAGATTTTATTTTCTACTGTATTTCCATCTCCACGTGCCTGTCCATGCAACTTCGTAGTGGTGTGGCATCACATGAGTAATCCCCTAGGACCTACTGTATGCTGGGCAACCTACAAGGTACCCTACCAGCTCCCAAGGAGCTTTACAGAACCCAAACCTCTTAGCATGTAGTTGTGCTTTCACCAACTGATGTGGCAGTGGTGGGGGTCCCTGAATGTCTGTACCTGGACAAAATATTTATGAAGACAAGGAAGGAATTTTGCTGTGAAGCTACTTTCCCCCGAAGGAAGATGGCCATTTGTCAAAACCAACTGGTTTAGGTGGGAAAACACTGGTGTTGGGAAAGCTTTTTGTGGGAAGGATTTTGGGTCCAAGATGGTCTTCTGGCTCCATATCCCATCTTCTGAAGTAGCTAAGCACGTCCATGTGGAGATGAGGTGCATCACCCATACCCTGGCATATACAGGGAAGAGTGGGACCAAGAAGTAGAAGGCAGTTTTGCAGGTGTAACCGTGGCCTTTCTGTCCTGTCTGTCACAATTTTACCTTCTATTGCCCCTATTTTACAAATGCCACCAAGCTGAGGAAGGCAAACCAGATCTCTTGTCCCATCCAGGATCTCCATTATCCCATCCAGGATCTCTGTACCATTGAGGAGATTCTTGCACTTAAAATTCACACCCTCACCTACAAAATGTCTCTGAGGAACCGAGGGGTAACACCTGGGCTGATCAGAGGGACTTTCTGCAGCTGGGCTCTGCAGTAGCCATCCATCCCCAACCCTCCTCTTCCTCCATCCTTTGGATCAGGCAGTGCCCACCTGCCCACACCGGTTTTGATGAGTTGGGGTTTTTTTTACAGCCTGGGAGGGGAAGTTTTCCTGTGAAATCCACTGAACAGCAGGTTTCATCTCCTGAGCTGGCTCTCAAACACAGAGCAAAACCATCCCCAGCTCTCCCTCCACTCATTAACGCGCAACTGGGAGAGAGGCAGGAACTTACTAATGACTCGCGCTCGGGAGCGAGGAGCTGGCGCTTTTGTTATTTGTCACGTTGGAGCTGGTTTCACCTTTGATTCTTCTGATGGTAGGAGGGGACTGCTGACAGCAAAGGCTGAAAGCAGGAATCATTAGGAGAGGAGATGAAGGCCCAGTCTAATGCCTTTTTAAAAATTTTGTGTGTGTGTGTGTGTCCTGTGAATTTAAAGAGCTGGGCTGGATAATCTGGAGGTTTGGACAGCATGAAACACCTGGCTCTTGAATGGCTGTAGCAATTTAAATGAGAGAATTTAGAGACAGATGGGTTTTTTTTTTTCTCTCTTCTTCTTTTTAGTATGTGTTTTATTGAAGTGATGGACATGGGAAGGACTAGAAGTCACTGGTATGTTCTGCAGTTTCTGCTTCACCGGTGGAAAAACAGGCAGAAAACCAGCCCCCATAAGTCCAGGACCACTAGAGAAGTTCATTTGCCATGGAAGATATAGCTCTGGCTTTCATGGCAGTGTCACCGGAGGGTTTGAGCATCATTCCCCAAATGCAGGAGGATGAATAGGGTCCTCTACCATACCTTGTAATCAGTTGGTGACACCAATTGACAGCCAGCAGAAGATGTGGTTTCAGATCATATCCAACACAATGTGCAGGACAACAGACTGTAGTGAGCTTTATTTATCACTTCCACCCATTAGCACTCCCTCCACAGCACTGGTTATGGGGCTGGTGACCATCATGCACACAGCAAGGTGATGTTTTGGCCATTCTGGCTACTCCAAAGGGTTCATGTGTGCAAGTGGCACCTAACCTCCCACAGCTTCATTGCCTGATCCACATGTGCAGGCTGGGCATGGTCTTGTCTGGGGACAACCTTAGATCTGTCCATGCTTCCCCCAAGGCTTGTGTCCACCACTGCCACATCAATCTGATTTTTGAGCAGGGATCTGAACTCCAGCCCTTACCCACCACTGGCTACTGCATGAGGATCTGCTCTCACCGGCTGCCTCCAGCATCATCTCTCTTTTAGTTTCTTCTTTGTTTTCACCAGTGAACTGAAAAAAACAGTTACGTGCATTGCTTCATTAGACCTCCATTTAGTAGAAAGAGCACCATAGTGATTTAAGTGGGGGTTTTTAATCCATCTAGGTAGGCACAATATCATCTCTCACCACAGTCTGTGATCACTTTACCATATAACCACCTGTAAGATTGAAAGAGAAGTCAATTTTCAACCCAAAGATATGCTTCCCTCCCCTACGTGCTTGCTTTGGTTTATGAGGAAAGGTCTTCTAGATCCAGCCAAGGAGTTTCCTTATAATAAGCCTCACACCTTTTAAAAAGGAGCTGTCACAGTTGGCTTTCAAGTGAAAAATGGGCAAAACATGGGACTTGAGGCCCAAATTTTGTGGCTATATTGAAACCAGGGAAGTAATCATTGACTGTTCTCTCTAACCTTGAGATGAACCTGCATGGTCCGCTCCCATCTACAGAATCAAATCTCTCAGCCACCAAAATGATGTGACAACACCCCAGATGTTTTATTGCAAATAGTCCCTGGTTTCAACTGATTTCTCATCCATACCTGGGAATTGTCTAGAGAAGGCTAATTCTCCTAGCACAAAGCTGTGTCAGGACCACACTAACAGCTGAAGTGTGGACAGCTGGGCTTCAGCCCTTTTCCACATTCCCACACGCTGCTGAGTTTTCTAGTTTGCTTGTAGTCATCCTGTTCCTGCAAAACATTGAATGAAAGTTATTAAAAGTGATAGCTGAGGTGTGAAAAGTCCCAGTTGTACAATCACTTTATTTTCTACAATTCAAGAAGATACCTCAAAGGATGTTTTTTGTTCTTAATTGGCTGGGCATGTTCCTCTCCATCACTGCACAGATGTCATCATCCATTCCAGATTCACCTTCCTTCCCTGTCTTGCTCATAGCTAATGTGCTACAAAAGTATGTATTTAAATTATATGACATATATCCATTGGGTTTTTTTAATTGCAAACCAACCAAACCTTGCAGTACCACCACTTAATGCGCTTTGTTATTTTTACAGACATTATATGATTTACTAAAGTATTAATTTCCTATAGCAAAAGTCATAATGCGATACGAAAATAAAATTGATTTTAAATTACCGTGGCAAGCTTGCAGAAACATCCTCATTATTCAGTAGAATGGGTGAAGGCACTGCAGTTTTCACAGCTGTGAAGGAGAATATGTTATTTAAGATCATGGGCTCCTAAGTGGCATTGCCAGGCTTTGGTGACACTGTTATGGTGGAGTCCTGTTATCAGGGAATATGCTCTTAAGAGACCTTGATTGAGAGCAACTCAATCCACGCAGAAAAGCCATGTTACCATCACTTGGTTTGCTTTGTGGTTTATTGTAATGATACTGGTGGGGATGGTGCTGTGGAGATCACCAAGAAGATTTCTGACTTTGATCAGTGTAACATTGGGAGTTTCAGGCACAACTTTGTCTCCTGGGGACTTGTTCTTAGTATTCCTAAAAGTAAGGATTGCCCTTTCTGGAAGAGGGGAGATTGTGAGGAAGAGATGAGATGTGAGGAAGAAGTTCTTCACTGTGAGGGTGGTGAGACACTGACCCAGGTTGCCCACAGAAGCTGTGTCTACTCCTCCCTGGAAGTGTTGAAGGCCAGGCTGGATGAGGCTTTGAACAACCTGGTCTAGTGGAAGGTGTCCCTGCTGCTGGCAGGGGGGTTGGAACTGGATGAGCTTTAAGGTCCCTTCCAGCCCAAACCATCCTGTGATTCTATGATTCTGTATTTCTTTGCAGCTGCCTCTTTGCATGGACAACTTCCCTCAGTCTGGTGCTTCCCAAACAAACACCATTTTTCACTCAAAGGTAACATCCTGGTTTTGCTAGGATAGAGTTAATTTTCTTCTTAGTAGCTGGAATAGCTCTGTGTTTTGGTTTCAGTGTGAGATTTGCTATGACAAGAACATTGATAATCTACTGCTATTTTTAGATGTTACTGGAAGATGAAGGACATTTCCTGTGTTTTGGTAGTCTGCAGGTGCAAAGGACTGAGGTGGTGGGGAAGCGTAGCAATTAGCAAAACCCAAATTGGCATCTGGATATGCCAATGAGATATTCCATATTGTATCACGTCATGCTCAGTATATTGATGAGGTTTCACTGGAAAGCTGGGGATTCTTTTGAGGGTCCTTCGGGCTCACTCTTCTGGGATTATGGTTTTGGTTTTGGGATTATCTCTGCTTCAGGATCTCTAGCTGGGGACAGGGCATCAGCCGGCAGGTGGTGAGCAATTGCACTGGGCATCACTCATTTGAATATTCAATTTTCCAAGGAAAAAATTATTTCCTGTGAGGGTACTAGAGCCCTGGGACAGGCTGCCCAGTGAGGGTGTGGAGTCTCCATCTTTGGAGATGTTCAAAACCCACCTGGACACTTTCCTGTGCAACCTGGTGTAGGAAGACTGCTTTGGTAGGGGGGTTGGACTAGGTGATCTCCTGAGGTCCCTTCCAACCCCTACCGTTCTGTGATTTTCACTGTTATTATAATTATTGTTTTAATTGTTATTTTATTTTAATTACTAAATTGTTTTTATCTCAACATATGAGCTTTCTCACTTTCCCCTGTCCCATTGTGGGAGGGTGAGCGAGCAGCTGTTTGGTGTTTGGCTGGTGGCCAGGCTAAACCCACCACACACCCTAAATAACCTTTTACCAAGGGTGGCTGAAACCAAGGGAGAAGGGCAGATTGCAAAGCCCAAGAACTCTAGCTCAAAGTCTGCTTGAGCCTGGGTGATGTTTTTTGGATGCTGGGATGCATCAAGATTATGATGCACAAGTAAGCAGGCTCTGATGTGAAGAAAATTAGAGCTGAGGACCTTCCTAAAGCCATAAAAATGAATTGTGGGGTCTCATCCTGAAGGCTTTACCCTTCTTCAAGGGACTGTCCAGGAATGAGCAGGCTGTCAGTGCCCTGGGACAGGATCCTGTGCAAGACTAAGGCTTTGTAGAGGCAAGAACTATCTCAGACCAGCTTGAGCTCACAGAGTCAGAGATGCTTTCCCATGGGAGAAGACTGACAATAGTAAATGTTTACAATAAATCGACATAAGGCATTATTACATCCTGTCCATCCTGGTTTATGAGAGCACACTGCACAGTTGCAGTTACAGCATAGCTGTCCTGCTCTCTGGAGCTCATCCCATTCCCCACAGACACTGGATGTGCCCACGCTGGTTGGAAGGCTCAGAGGGTTCAATAGGATGGATATTGGAAGTGTTGAAGGCCAGGTTGGATGAG
>NW_010302943.1:168567-172519 GCF_000700745.2 Antrostomus carolinensis | reverse complement strand
TGACAGACTTGCTGAGGGTGCACTCAATCCCTGACTAGGTTGAACTAACTCAGGTAGGAGTTATCTACACTAAGACAGGTGCAACTCTGTAAAACAGGCTTAACCTATAACATGGTTTATGTCCCTGGCTAGGCCTTAGCAAGAGGTCTCTCCCCATCCTATACTGCAACATTCCTACTGTTTTCGTAGTTCACAGAATCACAGAATGGAAGGGGTTGGAAGGGACCTCTGGAGATCATTTAGTCCGGCCCCCCTGCCAAAGCAGGTTTACGTAGAGCAAGTTGCACAGGAAAGCATCCAGGCGAGTTTTGGATACCTCCAGAGAAGGAGACTCCACAACCTCTCTGGGCAGCCTGTTCCAGTGATCTGTTACCCTCACAGTAGTTTTTCCTCATGTTTAAGCAGAGCCTCCTGTGTTCCAGCTTGTACCCTGTTGCCCCTTATCCTATCACTGGCCACCACTGAAAAGAGTCTGGCCCTGTCCTCTTGACACCTGTCCTTTAGATATTTATAAACATTGATAAGGTCCCCTCTCAGTCTTCTCTTCTCCAGGCTAAACAGACCCAGCTCTCTCAGTCTTTCCTCATAAGAAAAATGCTCCAGCCCCTTAATCATCTTTGTAGCCTTCCGCTGGACTCTCTCCAGAAGTTCCCTATCTCTGTTTAACTGGGGGACCCAGAACTGGACACAGTATTCCAAATGCAGCCTCACCAGGCAGAGCAGAGGGGGAGTAGAACCTCCTTCAACCTGTTGGTCATATTCTTCTCAGTGCACCCCAGGATGCCATTGGCCTTCTTGGCCACAAGGGCACATTGTTGGCTCATTGTCAACTGGTCATCCACCAGTACTCCCAGGTCCTTCTCTGCAGGGCTGCTTTCCAGCAGGTCAACCCCCAGCCTGTGTCTGGAGTTATTCTTCTGCAGGTGCAGGACCCTACACTTGCCCTTATTGAAGTTCATCAGGTTCCTCTGTGCCCATTTCTCCAGCCTATCCAGATCTCACTGACTGGCAGCCCAGCCTTCCGGTGTCAGTTTAGTGTCATCAGCAAACCTGCTGAGGGTACACTCAGTCCCTTCATCCAAGTCACTGATGAATATACTGACCCTTGGGGAACACCACTAACCACAGGCCTCCAGCTAGACTCTGCACTGCTGATTAAAGCCCTCTGAGCTCTGCCATTGAGCCAGTTCTTCACCCACCTCACTGTCCCCTCATCTAACCCACGCTTCCTAAGCTTACCTATGGGGATGCTATGGAAGACAGTGTCAAAAGCCTTGCTGAAGTCAAGGTAGACAACATCCACCCAGCCAGTCATGCCATCACAGAAGGCTGTCAAATCGGTGAAACAATTGTTAAAATGGCTTTCCTTTTGTCAGCTTAATAGTTATCATAATAAACCAAGTTCTGGTGCTGATTGTCTTTATAAAGCAAATACATTGCAGATTAACAGCTGGCAATCTGTTTGGCTAGAGTAAGACAAAAGAATCATGGTGCAGTTTAATAACCCAGATGCCCAGATAAAGGTCAGGAAATTCAATTAAGATGATGATGTTTTCATATCAGATCATTATGCCATGCATAGAGTCCACCATGGAACTACAGCTTTTGTAGGGCAAAATACATAGGGCAACTAGTGTCATTCAGTTAGGGAATTAAAAGTCCCTTCCAGGGACAATGACAAGTTTAAATTTTGCCAGATCACTATTTCTGCTCACTATACCCATTTCTCATATTCTTATGCCCGTCTTCTTCAATTTCAACATCTTCATCTGACCAAGTATCTAGTATCAACCATCCTATTGAATCTCTTCTCCTGTACTTGTTTATCTTCATTCATTTCTTTCTCTGAAATTGTTGCCTCTCCATTCTCTCCTATACATCTTAACTGTTCTAGCCTTAAATGGTGTATCATCATATTCATCTTTTAATCCAAGATCTTCTTCAGTGTACCTAGACTCACATCTGTGGCTATGATGGAAGGAGTTACTTCCATCTGTTGATAGATAGCTAGTAATGAGTGGAATCACGTAGGACGAAACATCGCTTTCTTTCACCCATTACTATGAGTAAGAGGTACAAACGAAATTATCTCACAAGTTTACAGCTTCCATATTATAATTGCTTTTACTTTTCCCTCCCATATCCTGTCTCTCAGTTAACTCAATTAAACATTAATGCCCGTGTCTTTCATATACTGCCAAAACATGACTAGCCGTATAAAAGACATTCTGTCTTCATCATCTATTTTATCTGTAATTCTTATACAATTTCCTTTAGCTTTATGCAGCAGATTTATTTCACCTTTGTGGGAACCCTGAGTTAGATTCCACTCTTCTGTGTCACAATCCAGAGACAGCTAGTCAGAAACAGAAAGAAAAGAATTAAATATTTGCCTCCCTATCTTTTTATAGACAGTTTCCATTGAGAAAACATGCAGAAAAGAGGTTAAGAACAATTACATTTAACTATTACAAACTTCAGTTCTGAGAAAGAACGGCAAACAGTGTGGAGAGTTACAATTCAGGCAATACTTGCATCACGTCTCAAGGTCTTAATTTCTCCTAAAACATTTTAGTTTAAAATGTCACAGCCTAGAGCACATTAGGAAATTAGTTATAGAACCTGAAGTAATACCAAAGCATTGATTTATGCAACAGTTGGCAAGAAAACTTTCCAGCAAATGTTTTATTGTGCTCTGTCCCCACCCTTGCCAATGGCGTCATATTAAGAGCTTACATAAAATTATTTAGAAAAACAGAGTTCTTCCTAACGTCCAAGCTGGTCAGCCTCACTTATCAAATGACATGTGATATATCATTCCTATTTCACTTATGTTCAGGGAAGACGTTCAAGTAAACAACATTGAAATGCTCAGCAACAGTCCTAAATTTAACTTAATCAGACTTTGTGGGAGCTGTCAATGTAACAGATCATCTTTTTGTATCCATGTACAATAAGAGGGATGAATTATACCCTAAGAGGAGTTATCTTTCCATTTTTTTATGTAATGTATTCAGCACTGAGGGAAAAAACACCACCTGAGGGAAAAAGATTAAATGTTCAATTAACAAAATTCTGATGATCTTTTCTGAGCCAGCTTAGTCTTACCTAGGGCATTATTACAGGAAGTGTTTGCTTTAGTAAAGTAGGGTTAGGCTACTTTAGTGTAACCTAAAGAAAGAGGTGGGAAAAAAATCATGATAAGACTCATGACTTCTAAATAGAGTATTCACATTGTCACCTGGCACTTTATTTATTTGCCTTTGTGCCAGAAATCTTCCCAGTATCCATATATACCAAAATATTTCAGGATATATAATCTTAAAAAAACTGGGATTTGGACTAATGCTACATCTAGTTCATCATTGTACCTCTAGCAGTGGTCAGTACAGGCAAAGTTGCAGAAAACACCTTAGAGGTGAGCAATGGGAAATTTTATTCCCCAAATCTATCATCCAGTATGTATGTTCCTTAATGTATGTCTTTAGACAAAGAGGTAGGTTGGTTGGCTTGTTTGTTTTATTTGAGTCTTACAACTCCAGACAATCTTGCACTGTAATTCAGGGTATTCTCACTATCATATCAGCTGTATTTTTCACTCACAGACATTTCAGACAAAGCTGGGAACAGCTGTACCAAACACTAAGCAAAATGCTACAAGTGTACTGTTCCTACCCCAGGAGAAAAAAAAAAAAAAAAAAAAAAAAAAGCGCTTACAGTCTAAGTAGACTCACATGGATAACCTCATTAACTCAATTACATTTGTTCACTTCCCTCTGCCTTTCACTGCTTTTGTTTTTGCACCATAGTGCAGTGAAGAAGCATTTGATGGATAAATATCAGTAGCCTTCCAGAAATTATGAACTCGAGAAAGATTCTTGATGTGGAAAGTAAAATTTTCCTGGCTTAGTAAAATGAAGTGGTCATTTCATGTGTACGGCACCACACAAGT
>NW_010302943.1:160909-168547 GCF_000700745.2 Antrostomus carolinensis | reverse complement strand
GAGTGCCAAATCTGTCAGCACTTTCAAAGCAAAGGGCAATAAGCTACAAAAAGGCTCAGGACAGTATAGAGTATACATGTCACTGACATGGGATGAACAGGACATGAAAAGCTCAATAGCAATACAGTGTTATAAGGAAGTATTTGAGAAGGAAAACTGAAGACAGATAGAAGATCAATCTTTTCTGTAATACATCATAAGGGAGCATTGGCTTGAACTCTCTGGCTCCCGAGTGGCTCAACTGTGTGCCTAGACATTTGTCTCATGTTTTCATTTCATCCAAATGCACAAATCCTCAAGCACTGAAAGAGCAAAGAACACCTTTGCTGCCTCACAGATACCATGTGCTGGACTTTTCCTGCCCTATTACAAGAACACAATTATTCACATTGACATACTAAGTTTTATTTTCAACCCTTACTGTTACCATTGCTGCCTTTGTGGCAAGATGCTGTAGCCAAATGCGAATATTCAAAAGTGAAAGCAACCCCTGTCACAGGTTCCATATTGACGTGAAGCCTAATCTAGATCAAGGTCTCACTGCGTACTAAGCACTCTGTAAGCATAACAGAAGACAAGGTTTGGAGTTTTGGGGTTGTGTGGTTTGTAGTGGTGGTTAGGTTTTTTTGTTTTGTTTTGTTTTGTTTTTGTTTGTTTGGGGTTTTTTTCTTTTGTTTTTAATCTGAAGCATAGGAAGATTAATGATGAAGCAGTAATGAGCAAAATTAGAAAATACACTTATTTTCATCTTGTCAGACAAGTATCTTACATCAGTCTTAAAAACAAGAAGGAAAGAGTTTGACAGAATATACACAGACAATGATCCTGCTTTTTCTGTTTGACTTTACTGAATTTACTGTTATTCTCTCCTGTTATGGACTATTCGTGGTGCTATGGTTTTTCTTGCAGCACCGTGTCATTATCCGATTAGATGCAAATAAGCTTCTTCTATCCCCTCTAACTTGGTACTAATCTAAAATACCTCAAGTGCCATAACAGGGTTCTAAGCAGTCTAATATCTCTGTATGAAATTTTGTACTATTGGCAGCCTGACATTTCTCCCTCTGATGTGAAATTCCAGCTGTGTCCCAAAGAGGAAGTCAGATGACTTTACACTAAACCACAGTTCTCAAAGTTGACCATACAGGCAGGAATCAGTCAGTTGGAAAGAGTAAACATCTGTTTAGTAGTGTGCAAGATCTAGAATTTTTTTGAAAACAGAAGTAAAAAAAAATTCATATATATGATTTTTTTTTTTCCTTAAAAATCTATTTTTAATTCAACTCCTTTACTCCTCGGCAAAGTCACAGTTCCTTAAACAGGCATTAGCCCAAATAATTTATTAATAAGGCTGCTTTTGTTGCCAATTAAAGCCCTAACTGCATGGAAAATTTCAGAGAGACCTTAAGGCAAAACATACACAAAAGTATTTATTTATAAATATACATGCATCTTGACATAGCTGCCTTGTTCCTTCAATTAGGGTCTGCTCCAGTTGTGTTCTAAAACCCCTTGATATTCCAGTTGGTGTTGCTTGAAATGAATAAATCCTGCTGATTTCTGAGGAAAGCATACAGAGAAAAGACAGAAATATCTTGTTCATGACCTAGAAAACTATTCCTCATGCAAATATTAACATGCAGTATAACTTACGTTTCAAAAAGACGGAATGTCGAGTTACGTAAAAATTCCTTTAATTACAGTGTCTGCTGTGAGCTGTTCATATTATTTGTTGATTATGTTTCATTCCACTGTCTCTTCTGGTTCTATTATGAAAATAAGTGCAGAGAAAAGAGCACCTTGAAATATTTATAATAAGTATATGTCAAGGCAGCTTTAGAGGACATAATTTTAATCTCTCCATTAAAAAGGTAGCCTATATGTAAACTGCTGTGCTACGGAGTAGAATACTGAAGAAATAGTCATAAAATTTCAATGGAAAAAATAATAAAGGTCCAGACTGTTGCATGAAGCAGAGAAACCTCCAGGTCAGAACATAATGATTAAAGTGTTAGAAACTCATTCAACACAACAAAACAGTTTTCTTGTGTTCAGATATGAAGACATCATCATAGGGAATTTAGCAACAGGAAGGATTAAAATTTTGAACATATAAACATTTGTTAAACACTTGATGGAACAAATAATTCTCTTCTTATGCTGCAAAAATGTAAAAAACAGAAGTTTGATCCAGGCCAGGGAGTGTATATATGAAAACTGTCTGCAAAAATCATTGTGTATGTTCAGTATAGTGAACTTTGAAAACTGCTATTTTTGGGGGTATTTTTAAGTTGTCACCTGATGACTAAGATTGAGATACATTACAGACATTATGTAGACACCAAGAATCCCATATCTGGAATCAATCTCATTACTATTTCAGAGCTATCTAAAACAAGTCCTCAATATTTAAATGTCTTTTTTACCTAGCACATCTCAATTTTTGTTTTGTGGAACCATTTGTCTAACAAGTACATTAAAAATCATTCAACCTCACTTTCTTCTGTTAAAACAATTTCTTAGTAAAACCTCAATTACAAGATGCTTCTGAATTCTTCTGCATTCTTAAGCACAACTGGTTTCTACAAGCACACAGATGTAACTGGACGATATGTTATCAGTTATCCCAACAGTTTGTGACTTTTGCACATATTTCAGAGTGTTTCTGCTGGTAGAAGAAATACCCACAGGAACTGGGTTTATATTGTTACCTCATTTATCATCCCAAAACAGATAAAATGGGTCTGATGTACTAAGCCACCTACTTGGTTGGTTATTTTTAAACATTAAGGGTAGAGATTCTTGTCTTTTATAAGATTACCCCCCAGACACCTATGGACAACTCATAACTTTGTATCAATTACAAATGACAAGGATCCAGCTTAGGGAGATCAGATGCAGATATTGGAAGACTGAACATGAGGTGCTATAACACCTCACTATCTGCTATTTATTTAACACAGGATTTGTGTTTAAATCAAAATCCACATCCATCATATATAGGGTGAGTACAAATTGTTTGACATTGCACCTATTTTGGAAACATGTTATAAGCCTCCTTTGTCAAATTAATTGAGCACCTATTTTTCTTAGTTTACCCCTACCATGTCCCCCCTTGCAGGCATGCAGGAAAGAAAAGAACATTTGTGATGAAAGAGAAGAAAAAAAAAAAATAATCCACCCACTCAAGCATGTAGGGTGGATCCTACAAATATAAGTTAGTCAAGTATTGTGCTGCCAAAGTAGGAAACATCCTATGATGATGGTGGCTACTTCTCTGTCCCATTCCTCTTTCCTACATAAGCACACAATGTAAGCATGCTAAGGAAGAAAGAGAAGGGAAACAACCTAACTACCCCCCATAGGCCATCCAGTGCTTGATCTTAAAAAGAGAGTTATTCCTAAATTAAAGATGAAGTTTAGAGTACTCATGTGAGCTTCTAAGTATGATCAGCTTTTTTACTACAACAAAAAAGCTTTTCTCTTCTGGACTGGAAGCTTCATAGGCAGTTAGGGATTCAGTTATGTATTTTCTGCTATGTTTTCAGACCTTCCAATTTCTCTGAAAGTATATACATACGTCTATGTGCTATGTCTGACATATATTTAGCTACACTAGCACTTTTGGAGGTAAAATGCAAGTGTATGTCTGCAGCTGCTCCTAGCCATCACTGACTGGCACACTTTTCTGTCTTTGATGCCACCCATGCGACGCACAAGTAAATCTAATTCACATGTTCATAATGTTCAGTTCATCTCATTCTTCTGCTGTAAATGCCCTTCACCCTTATGCACAGCTGGTTATCACATGCATTCCTTCTATTTAGAAGGTTGAAAACTTCTAAAGGACATAAGAGCCTTCAGAACTGCTCCCTAGGGTGGCTATAAGCTAAAACCCCAGATTCAGCATTCTTTCCTGTGACATAACTCCAATATAATCCCAGAAGAGTTCCAGACACTGCCAGCAATGTGTGAGCCAGTTAGCCTTGTATCCAGCCAGCATCCCTATTTAGCAGCTCATCATGTTTTTGCTCAGCTCTTAGACCATTTCCAAAACATACCTTTAATAAAAGTAATAATAATAAAATAGTCATAATGCAACCTTACCTTATCTCCTGCCAAAATATATTCTGATGTGGATTCAGAAACTTCTACTTATGTTCAGTAGTAACATTTCCACACAGACTATACTTATATGAGAGTCAGAGTGTCTGGCTTTTTTGCTCTGGGCACCATTTCCAGTCACATGGACTGGGAACAGCTTGATTCAGATGTTAACAACCACTGACATTCACAGGAATGTTGTTAAAAAAAAAAAAAAAAAAAAACAACAATCCATCATAAGTGTCTTGAGAAATTTCACTGCTTAAAAGCCCTATCACAAAAGTTACTGAAAATATGATATGCATGTTATTTTTGAGGAACAGTAGCATAATAAAAGTGTTCATAGTAACAGGATGCATAGCTACATAGTATGTTAGGGAGCAAAACATTTAATAAAGTTCTAGCCTGTCTTTCATGTCTACAAGTTAACTGAAGAAGGTTTTGTGTGCAAATCAGGGAAGAATGTGACTTTTTAAATGGATATCAGACTTTAAGAAATTAAATGGGATGAATTCCACCTCTGAATGACAAAAGTGATGAAATAGAATAAATCTGTGATTGTCACCTAAGCTTCCAGTACACTCTCTTCCCTCTCTTCATTTATTTTAAACACACTTTTTGATTTTTGTAAAGGGAAATTTTTTTTTTAATTGTCTTAGATTTGAAGGAGCTCTTCATCAGGTTTGCAACGTTGGGGAGATGGGGGGAGGGAGGAGACAAATTCGTGGTTTACATTTCACAGGACTGCAGTAAAGGAGACACTCAGAGTTTAGCTCTTGTTTGTTCCAATTAATTTCAGCCTCTGAGGAAGTGTCATGTTCAGAAGGTGACCTCAAGGGGCATAGCTATGTCCCCAAATCATTGTATTACAGGATAAGAGGTAGCTGGGTCCAAGCATCTGACAGACTCTTATTCCTCTTTGTGTAAATGGAAGTTACATCTATTATTTTAAGCCTTCCTCCCACCTGAAATGCTTCTTTCCTGCAGTCTGTTAAGCAAAAAAAAAAAAATATGGAAGAACTCATGAAGCCTACAAGGAGTAGTGTTAGTTTAACACTTCAGAAGTGTTAAAATCTTTTGTCTCTTGAGATCAGTGAGAGAGGAAAAAAATAACTCAAAACCAGTCAAATGTAGACAGATTAAAGCAATACACGTTGTCCCTTTACAACATTTGCATGGTTCTGGGAGCAGAATATTGCTATTTTTCTAAGGGGAAACATGGGGAAAGGAAGTTTTACAGTTCTTTTATCTTTCTCCATTAGCATGGTTCCCACAACTCTTGCACCTTCAGCCAAAGAGGTGACCAAATGACTGGTAAACTAAGTTTCTGTGCTATGCACAGAAAAGAAACCAATAGCTGTGCAGTGGTGCAGAGCAGTTCCAAGAGAGCTAGCAATAGCTGCTGTCTAGTGCATGCTTTGCAGGAATAGCTTGTACACATTTTTTGGATGTCAGACTTCCTAACTATGCACATATCACCTGTGTCATACTTGCACAGTAAGTCCATCTAAGATTTGCCAGAAATTGACTGATTTTGTATGTTTGGTGTGGAAAAATCAAAGCAAAGAAGCAAAGCCATTTACTAAGGGATACTCTTGGCTGGATTTTTTTGTTCAGAAGCTGATGTCGATGATATTGATCATATCCCTCAAAGATGAACTAATGTTAGGAAACTCCCCCTTCATATGTATTTCAGATACAATAAGCATGTTTGAGCATGAGCTACGCAGCCAGTGCTTGCGTTCCAGAGAAATGTAGTAGGTAATGTTTCAGTAAGAGCTACTTATCCATGTGGTGTAGCATCCACACTGACAGATTTGTCTGATGCTTCCAAATAATTGAGAATAGATGTAATCTGTCATTCACTGTGAAAATTCTTCTGAAAGATACATAATGCTAGGGGAAAACTAGATTCATCATAACCCTGTATACAGATCCCAAAAACTAGATATAAATGGGGCAGTGAGTAGAACAGTTGTTTCATTTACTTTGAAAGCATGAGATGTCACGGTTTCTTTGTCATATTTTCAGTCTAGATTACGGTTAATGAATTAAGTGTTATTCTAAAAAATTACATAATTTTGGACAACAGATGTGAAATCAATAATTCAGAAGAAAGAATTCCAGCAGCCTTCAAACATAGCCATAGGAACATCACAGTTTTCCTGCTTCATGAGATTTCTTTCCCAACTCAAGATTTAAAGGAGATTACTTAGCACACTATTTTCTCCTCCCCTGACATAGACTGCATCACTATTAAGATAGTGAATTAGACAAAACAAAGACACCATAAACTTCTGAAAACTCCACAGTCCAAAGGAGGGCAATTTATAGTGCCTGAGTGGGTTAGCAGGATTATCATGAAGGCACCATTTGAGACTATTTCATGAAGTCAGCTCATGAAGTAATAAATAATGAGAAGCTATTTGGAGGAAGGAAGATAGTACAAGCAAGATAAGAAGCTATAAGAGGGACAGAAAAAAATCTTTTGTTTAAAAAACA
This sequence comes from Antrostomus carolinensis, assembly GCF_000700745.2. Lineage (NCBI taxonomy): Eukaryota > Metazoa > Chordata > Aves > Caprimulgiformes > Caprimulgidae > Antrostomus > Antrostomus carolinensis. Next base: position 161,941 of record NW_010302943.1, on the reverse strand, counting down.
AAAATGAAAAAACCCAAACAATAAAACCTACAATCAAACTAGTAAGATTGCTTTACGAAACTGAATGGGAAAACTTGCTTTTGAACTAATTTTGGCTGTAGAACAGTCACAGCAGTGACTTAAACAGAGACTGAACGGGTTCCAGCTTACCAGTCTACAGATCTTCCTCCACTTCAGCTATCAGACTATGGGTGGGATCCTCTGAACTTATGATCCAGGTTTTAGTCCCCCAAGGAGGGTGTATTGGGTTTGCAGGACAAGGTTGTGGTAGTAGCAGGGCAGTAACTAGAAGCTTCCCCCACATCCAACAGAGCAAATGCCAGCCCACTCCAAGACAGACCCACCAATGGCCAAGGCCGAGCCCATCAGCAACAGTGGTAGTGCCTCTGAGATAACATATTTAAGAAGGGGGGAAAAGCTACTGTGCAACGGCAGCTGCAGCCAGAGAAAGAGGAGTGAGAATATGTGAGAGAAACAACTCTTCAAACAATGAGGTCAGGGAAGAAGAAGAATTAGGTTAGGTGCTCCAGGCACCAGAGCAGAGATTCCCCTGCAGCCCATGGTGAAGACCATGGTGAGGTAGGCTGTCCCCCTGCAGCCCATGGAGTTCCATGGTAGAGCAAATATCCACTTGCAGCCTGTGGAGGAGCCCACACCAGAGCAGACAGATGCTCAAAGGAGGCTGTGACCCTGTGGGAAGCCCATGATGGAGCAGGCTCCTGGCAGGATCTGTGGACCCATGGAGAGAAGAGCCCATGTTGGAGCAGGTTTTCTAGCAGGACTTGTGACCCTGTGAGAGACCCATGCTGGAGCAGTCTGTTCCTGAAGGATTGTACCCTGTGGAAGTGACCTACACTAGAACACTTAGTGAAGAACTGCAGCCTGTGGGAAGGAGAAGTTTGTAGAGGACTGACTGTCTCCCATGAGAAAGACTCCATGCTGGAGCAGAGGAAGAGTGTGAGGAGTCTTCCCCCTGAGGAAGAAAAAGTGGCAGAGGCAATGTGTGATGAATTGTCTAAAACCCCTATTCCC
>NW_010302943.1:144473-160885 GCF_000700745.2 Antrostomus carolinensis | reverse complement strand
GCTTGCCAGGAAGAGGTAGAGAAAATTGGTAGTGAAATTGAGCCCAGGAAGAAGGGAGGGGTGAGAGGAAGGTATTTTAAGATTTGGTTGAGGAGGAGAAGTGATAGAGCAGCTTTGGTGGGCACTTGATGTCCAGTCAGGGTCAACCCACCACAGAGGGCTATGTACTGATCATTTACTGACTCATACATGTGGGTAGATTTCGTATCTTAAAAGCTACATGAGCTAATTTAACTGATGGTGCAAGTCAGAAAAGTTGCTCCTGAACCTATTTTCCTCCAGTTATCTTTCTGTCTTAATGTTAAGAAAAGGTCAATGAAATCTGATACCCTACAAGGGAAGTCCTTCTGGCCCCATATGGAGATATTTTGCTACAACAATGTCCCACAAGGTTCTAGCAAGTAACAGGTGAAGAAAGTGGATTTTAAGTTGTTATTTCCACCCATCAAGAAAAAAAATATAGTGAAGTCACAATATTTAGTAGTAGGCTCTAGGAAACTGCAATAACGAAATAGCCAGAGGACATGGGTTTTGTTTGGTGGTTTGTTTGTTTTTGTTTTTTTGTGCAGGACACAAATACAACCCCCTTGTGCTTTTGTGAAATATATATAGAAGACAGTATGTATTAAAATTGTGGTTCTGCCAAAAGTCCTACCTAGGGTAGAAGTATAAGAATTTTTTTTTCCACAGTCCAAAGTAGTATCTAGAATGAGATTAAATTAGAGTAGCTTTTTTTCCCCTCACAAGTTCTCAAAGGCAAGCTAGAGATGTTATTTCCTGGAAACTGAGTCATAAAGTACAAAAGCTTTTGTGAAGAAGAATCTTGCAGAGATTCTTGATGTTGAGGAGTCATAGCTCTCTTCATGTAACACAAACTTCTCAGAGAAAGTGATTGTCACAGCTAAGTAATAGCCTCCACATGTTGGAAATGAAACACTACATTAGATTTTGAAGGAACCATTAACTGCCAAGCAATTTCTAATCCTACTCTCATTACCTAAATGGGGTTTTAGTACTGAAAGCCACACAACATGAAACTTATAAACTGTAACATGGAGCACATCACTGTTTCAGAAATGCAAAGCAGCTAACAACAGTTTTACTATAAGTATATGCATTCAGTAAGTACACTTTCCTTTTCTTGAAAGTTCAGGATATAGGAAGCTCTTTCATTCCTTTCAAATCCTATGATATAATATTCACTCTGACTTCTCAGTTCTGCTAGATGTGTGATGTGACAGTTTTTGTGATGATTTTGGCACCGGAATTCTTGCATACAGAAAAGTTAATCATTTTTAACTGAGCTGCTGATCAGAATAGAAAAGGATCAGTGGAGGCACTAAAAAGATGGAGGGAAAAGCCAAATCATGGAGCAACAAGAACAGCTGCACTTCCTTTATTACTACTCAGAAGTGTATCTTACTTTATGCAGACAGGAACAGAAAAATAAAATCTCCTAACATTTTTTTTTTTTGTGGGCATTTTTTCAGTTGAAGCATCTCTCTGGCACAGAAACACATAGGAAGCTAAGTAATGAATCTCAATAATTTTTTCTGTAGTTTTTAAATCTCAATAATTTTTTCTTTAGTTTTTAGCCTTTATTTTACCTTCTGGTCACTATTTCACACCCATTTACTGAAATACTGCTGAATATACTGTTTCATCAGAGTGCCTGCGGAGTACTGTGTAGAGTAAGTTAAGGTAGCTGTTTGCATGAACAGTTTTTTCATATGATATAAAGTATCCTCAGAACACTGGATGGATGATATTAAATTTTATGGTATCTTGTGGAGAGATAACACTCATTTTTTTGGAGACAGAGCGAGTCATAAAACAATTAGAGTATCAGCTTGGCCTTTACATCATATTCTGCATTTCAAAGGCAGAGGTAGAATTCCCAGAAAAGTCCTACATTTTTGGGACAGACTACTGTTGAAAGGTTACATTATTACCTTTTAAAAAAAAAAAAAAAAAAAAAAAAGACAGCAGAAATGGCCAGAAATAGTACAGAATATATCTACCATAACTGTACTACTGGGAAAACATGCAGTTCTTGCTCTCAGTATTAGCCTGAAATAACAACTTCATTGCTCTGCTAGCTATTGAGGGCTGCAGGAAAAAGCACCAGGCTGGATTTCCCTGTGGCTTTTCCAAGTATGTGGGCCTGAGGAGCATTCTTATCCCAGTTTGTGAGATACACTATATTACCTCAGAAATTAGGTGCATGTCAGTGAATATACTCCCATTTTTAACACTGCCTACTGGGTCTATCATGCAGCCTCTGAAAGAGAAGAATCAGTGTGATGAGAGAAAGATAGAACGATGATAAAGAGAAGATAAAAGCTGCACTGATCATTAAGAAAATAAAGTTGTTGATTTTGTTTATAAGAAAGAGTAGAGTTGTTTTCTAACAATTAAAAGGACTGGGAGAGCATTTCACAGTTCGAATTGAAAATTAATTCTAGCATCTGTCATCATTTTCTGAGCAGATCCTGGTCTGAACCTGTAAGTAATGCTTTGCATACTCAGCAAACACATGAAACAGGACAGGTCCAGCAGCATCAGTCTCAGAGATATCTTGGTGTTGTTGCATCCCTCTTACAAGTGTGGAAGCATGGACAGACGATGCATGCCAAAAGCTGTCCAGAAATTAGGTGACAACTGTCTTGAGCCCAAAGCCTATGCCCAAGTCTCTGAAGACCACAGTCCCTAAAAGAAGCCCATCACTTTAACTAAAACTGTGTCTCTGTTTTGGGGTTCCCAGCTGGTCCTCAGACTGTACTTCACTCCTCAGGGAGGTCTAAAGCTGTACTTGCTAGGTAGCGCAAGGTGCACCAAATAAGACAGACATTTCTGTTGAAGGACAAAGAGGGGAAGATCTGGCTGCAGATGCAACTATCTCCTTTTAATGTTCCTCACATAAGAAATGTCAAGGAAACACTGTGTGCATGTGGCTACATAGAGAGGTATTCTTTAATGTTTGGTTACAAAAACATATCCTGCCTAAAGCTGAAGATACAAGTGCTGTGACACACTTCCTCACATTACCTTTCAAACAAGTAAAAGTTTGCTACTGATAAAAGCACGTTGTTTTGCTGTACAGTTTGTTTACATGCCACTCCCTGCCTGTTCAGTTCTTTTTCTTCATTTAGTGCTTAGTTTCTTATTAAAAAGCCCAGAGTTTCTTATTAACATTTTCCTTCCTCCTCAGCAGTCTATGGATATTAAGATATGTGCATTAAAGAAGTATTTCCGTAAATATTCCCAGTCTTGAACTTGGTAACTTCTTTGTATTTTAGTTTGAAATAAAGAAAGTTACATTTTTCTTCCAGTTAACAGGTTCCTACCCTCAAGATGTAAAACATCAGCTGTATAAACCACATAGTTAAAAGAACCCAATTGCTTCTGTTTGCAAAAGGCTTCTTGTAAGACATCTTTATGGTGTAAATACAACTAGTAACAAATAATACTGGCTAAAAGTTAGAATAGCTCCCAAAAAACCCAAACACTTGAACAATTCTGATTTAAATGAACATATAAAGATACATTTCTTAAAATTATATCTTAGTCCCAGTAGAAGTCTCAGAGATTAACTAAAATGGCAGGAGACTTACCTTCAGAAGAATCAGCATAGAGACTTGTTTCTATTTTACCTCATACCTGATCAAATGCATATAAAAAGACAATGCTGACTCTCTCCACCTCCACAGTGGTTATAAAAAAAAAAAAAAAAAAAAAGAAAAGTGATAGCCAGAGTCTCAGAATCTAAGCACTCCTATAGGTTCCTGAATCTGAAGAGCAGTAACATCTGGCTTTTTGCCTGAAATTAATTGGAGAAATGTATTACAGGCTGTGCTCTTATCGTTAACTGCCAAGAAGCATTTGGATAATAATTCTTTATAGGAGGAAAAAGGAAGTTTTTTTCTTTCCAGAGCTTTGCATTTACCAGACAACACTGTCAAGCAGATAACAATTAAGAACTGACTGGTGCATATCAGAAAAAAAAAAAAAAAAAAAAAAAAAAAGTTATACCAATTAGTTTTTCCTTTAAAAAAAATGCAATTCCAAATGCAGAGAGAGAGAGACAATTACATTTTCCTGTGGATTTCAGGCTCAAAAATTCAGTTGATAAACAGAGTTTCAGCTTTAAGATATTTTGCCTAGGTATCTTATTTGGGCACTGAAAGTCAGACCTACTTTTTTCTCTTTTTATAGATCATCAATAGAAAAGAACATTTCTGCAGGGCTGTGAAGCTGCACCTGTGCCTCTTTACCATCCCATCCAGCTCTGCCACAGGTGTCCCTGTGTCAGCACTGTGTTAAGGCTGTCAGCAGAAGATTTACATGTTCTCTGTGGGCTGTGTTAAGATTCTACAGGAAGAAACTGGAAAACAATAAAGACTTAAAAATATGGGAAAAGGGGTAAAAGAAAAAGCTCCCTGAAAAGCAAAAGTTGAAAGCCTCTATTCTGCTAATGGCTATTAACATAAGAACTTACATGCTGCACAGAGATCAGCGTAATCCCTGTTTATACCCTTAAGTGAGCAGCTAAAACTGAGCATACATGCCTCTAACATTTCTGCTGTGGCTGGTGGAGGATCAGGGCTCAGCCGGGCCAACAGGGCTGTTCATCGGGAGAGATGCCTCAGCACACTGCTGAAATGAGGGCTTGGGGTGCTGCAGTGAACAACCACACTTTCTTCCAAGCAGGAACAAGCTGTTGAACACCTTCCTGTAAGATTGGCAGTCCTGCTGGCAGAGCAGAAGGGTTTCTTGCCTCCTCAGTGCAGCAGATCCTCTCTGCTCTGCCTGCACAGTGACACATGAAACTGTGAGGGTTGGCACTGAATTCTCCTGGACCTGTTTTAGGCAGAGGAGATGTAACACAGCTTTGTACTCCACAGCGTTTTGCTGGAGGCTGGCAAGCCAGCTAACATGGTAGATGTATGATCCCCAGATTTTTGGCATTAACATTGATAAGCAACACCAGTTTTCCCCATGCATACAAAGCCTTTTAAATCATCATTGCAGAATTTACCTTGGGTTAGTCTGGCTCCACTGTGCTGATAAAAGTTTATCTCATACACAATAACATCTGGTGCGTGTTCTGCAGCACTGGAGCTATGCTCCGTGAGGTTCAGTAAACTCACAGCTATGAACCAGAGGAGATGCTGCCTGGATAGAAAGCTGGACGCAGGCAGAGTAATGAAGACAGGAGACACCTGTGACACAGCACACTAATGAGAGTTTCAATTGAGGTTAATCCCTAGGAAAATCTTTCTAGTTAGGCACAGGCAAATACTTCATCTCAATCAAAAGCAGTAATGCAGATTGTTCAATTATACCCAAAATAATTTTTGCAAACATTTTACTGTACTATGAATCTAATAATTTCAGATTTTTGTCCCAAAATGCAATCGAAATGAGCACACACACAGCAGGCTTTTCCAACTGCACAAAGTCCAGTTTTGTACCAGTCAACTGAAATCATCACAAAGTACTTAACTCAGCCATGAGAGTAAGGGTGATGGCCCTAGTATGAGAATACATATCAAATCCCAGACTTACCTTTAATCAAATAAAGTTTAAGTGTTTGTATAAAGGCAAGCGTGTGGATGGTTTGTTGAACAGAAAAAAAAAGCTGTAGATTTGATACTGCTAGTTATGTCTTTCTCAGCTACACTTTCATAAGGAAGCAGTTAGAATTAAGCTGTGAAAAACTTTTTGAAGGTTTGTGCATTTTTTGTCATAAAATTCATACCTCTTTTGTTTTCACATGCATTTGTTAAGCTTTTCTGCATAGTTTGATTAGCAAAATAGCATATTGGAAAAATAAACAGTCCCCAGGCGTATATTTTTATTCACATTTATTGATAGAGCAAACTAATTAAGAGGAGCTAGGCTTAGATTCAAAATTAAAAATCTAATGTTGAAATTGGGAATCAATCTCCCTGTTAGCATTGCCAGTGATGTCAGCAGGACAGCACTTAGCAACCTTTTCACAGGTCTATGGACCTGCTTTACTGTTCACTCCTCTGTTCTTTTTGTCTGCATCTAAATATATAAGTATGGCTAAGTTAGCAATTTCTTTATAGTAGTTACTATTATTCAAATATCAAACATTTTGAATCACGTTTTTCTCCCCTAAACCATGCAAACATGAAACTGCATATAACCACTCAGCTCCAGAAAGGGTGTTTGTCCATTAAGACAAACACCACAATGTAGCACTAAACCCGTAGAAGCTGTCTGCTGCAGCTTTTAAAATCACCCTATTTCTCTTCCTGTTCCCAAGTTTTCCCTTCATAAGCTCCTTCTCTGATCCCTCTTTTTGTACACCCTGAAACTGCTCTCTCTCTCCAAGCCCCAGGTATTTGTTCTTCCACTTCTTGGCTCTTGCTTTAAAAGAGCTGTCTTTTTCTGTTAAAATGATGTGAAAAAATTCATACCTGGAAATGAATGTGAAAATCCCCAGGGTATGCTGGTGGGACTGTCGAGAAGTTACAATGTTTTCATCTGTCATTTGAGTTTAACAGGGGAAGAAGACTGTGAAAAAATGGTGATCTTTTACTGGCAGGGTAGAAAGAAACAGGTTATACAGGCTAGAGGCTACTAGTTTTTGGATAAATGGAACCTGAAGGAGAGCAATGTATTAAGATTTTTTTTTTTTTTAATTAAAGAATTGTTACTAAGGGAAAAAAATCAGCTTTCTTGATGCCAGTGACTTACATAGTTGATGCAAAGCCTCAGCAGCAACAAGCCCTGCAGTGCGTTTCAGGGAACCCAGTTTAGTTACCCACAGAGCCTGCAGTGAGGTGAAGGCTCCTGCAAATGATAACACATTGAATGCTGAATAAAACCTGCCTACATCCAACAAGCAGAGAACCCAAAGATTGAGATAATATCTGAGTGGTTTCCAGTTTCCGAGACAGGTGTATCCATGTACTTGGGATTCACAGTATCACGTCCTCTGCCCAGAGGGCAGCTTGCTAACCAAGGAGGGCATGCCCTTGTGCAAACACAAGAGCTGGCAGCGGTGCAGTGCTTTTGCAGAGCAGAAATTGGTTAGAGATGTAGGAAACCTGGTGAGGGTACAGCTCCCAGTCACTAGGACCAGAGAAACTCTCTGGCCCCCCGCTAGAGAAGGGCAGAAGGCAGGGGGTGGGAGGCAGCCCCCTGCCCGCTTGCTGAGCCTGGGGCATGGCCAGTCAGCCCTGCAAGGTGCACGGGGCGGGAAGGGGAGCCAGCAGAGGGGACCCCCACTTGCTCAGCGGCATCACTGCCTGGACGCCTTCCTGTGTGATCTCATCTAGGTGTTCCTGCTCTGGCAGGGGGATTGGACTAGATGATCTTTCGAGGTCCCTTCCAATCCCTAACATTCTGTGATTCTGTGTGATTCTGTGAACCTCACCTTCCAGTCCTTGCTTCCAGTAGTCTGTGTGTGCATGGGGTTACATAGTCTTTGGGAAGGGAAACATTCCGTGGAACAGGTACTCGGACATCGCCCTCCTCAGGTGCACGCCTTGGCTATTTGCCTGCATGGGAGCCCCGAGAGTTGGCAATATAGCGAAGGAAGATGTAATAAGATTAACATATGTGCTTAGAGTGAAAAACTGAGATGATACTGACCCCTCCTGATCAGATCCTAGATACTCTTCCTTTGGAGAAAACACCTTTGGAACAATTGTAAATACTTCTGCTACAGGTCTTTTTCCTTGGGATACCTAATATTCAGTTACGTGTCAAGAACCAGGATCCAAGAAGCATGATCAAGAACTGTTTTACCAAAGAGATGTTTTCTTGGTTTTTCCGTGTCCACAAAATAGAATTTAGGAATAAATACCATTTAACAGTATGTACACATTTTATTCCATTTGGATAGTGTGCATGATGTAGATATATATAGATCTATAGATGCTGATACTCATATAGCTGTAGATCTAATGTAAAAGACTTCAAGTAAATTTAACAGAACATATTTAATTCATTTTTAACAATCTAATTATTTTTACATTGAGACATCAACTATCTTGATATATGTTCATGCTTTCTTATAACTTTTTTTGCAGCTAGATTGCCTCTGCCACCAGCCCGAGGACTGGGCAGCACTTGTCCCTCTGGGAATTGCGTGGATGTCACCCCGGGGAGCGAGCCCAGGCGCTGCGTGTCACACTGTGGTCTCTCGCGTGATCCCGCAGTGCCACCTACTTGTTCCTGATGAGGTTTGCAGGAAAACAGTCGCTGCAATTGAAACCGGCTACTTCTCTCATAGTTTATCAGAGAATAACTGTTTTACCGAAGAGGTATTTTCCTGGTTTCAACTTGTCCAGAAAATAGAATTTAGGACTAAATAGCATTTAACATCAGACACACTTTTATTTAGATAGTGTGCGTGATGTGTATCTATATAGCTCTACAGACACAGACACTCATATAGCTCTAATAGATTATTAGAGAAGTGGTTTGCTTGGTATCTTGGGGAAAGTTGTATTGTTTCCTATCCCTGTCCCACCTTTATGCTATCCCAACATTATTTGTTTATAAAATATTGCAAAATTTAACGATTTTGTTTCAAATTTATGAGGCTCAGATTTATTACTACAGCATATAAAACATATTTATCTGAACAACATACAAAATTACCAAACTTCTAACATGCAGTTGTTAGAAGGGGATCCTTGAGAAGAGCGGTACAAATGTACTTAACTAGAGAAAGAGAATTTCCCTCTACATGTGATGAGATCTAACAGAAATAAGAGCAAGAGGTAGCTTACAGTGCAACCCTAGGAAAATAAGAGTGTAAGCACGCACATGAGAACATGCAGCAGTAACACAAGACTGTTCACTGGGGCTGCTCCTGCAGTTAACAGGAGACCCTTCAGTTCAGAACCATTGCAGAACAGTAGCAGTATGGTCAGCCTCACTGTATGCAGGCATAAAGTAACCATAAAATTAGCTTGAATGGTTGCATTCCAGTTCTTAAAATTACAGTATGGCTTCTCACAGTTGGAAGAAAAGTTTTCTGTCTTTCTGTAGATCTGTATCGCAGGTATTTACGTGGTAATCTGCACTTGCACGTAATCAAACCAAAGCCAAACCAAACAAAAATAAGTATAATTAGCACTTACAGCTACAGAACACAATTTGAAAACACAAATATTAAAGGCTTAAACCCCTCAAATATTAATTAAATATTTTATCCTATCTCCTGGTTTCCTTTAAAAACAAATACATATGTAAATAAATAAACAGTTCTAATTCTGGGAGTACTAATGCATGACCTTTCCATTTGTAGTGTGGAAATTGATTCTATTTCCTGGATCAAAACACTTTCCCTTCAAAGACAGAGAGTGTATTTACAGCCTTTGGCAGAGGAGTGATTTTGTACAGGTGTCTGTGTGTCCATTTTAGCATGTAACGGGTTGAAACAGTGATGCATGATATCAGCACAAATTCAGGTCCTTTGATAAATGAATAAGGGTTAATATTTTATAACTAGAATCTTCATTTCCATCTGATCTTTAGATTTTTTTTGTTTGACATTGGAATTTTTGTCAGGTGAGGATGAGAAGGTGTCTAACTCATACAGGTCATCTTCCTGCAAAAGCAGAGAAGCACTCTGCAAATTTGAGGATCAAATCCATTAAAAATCCCATCCGACTATTAATAGACTTTTTTCTTCATTGTTTGTTAGTCTATTCTCTTAAGCACAGATAACTTTAAAAATGCTTTTAGGATCTCCTGTTGTTTTAGAATGTCTTGAAGAATATCTGTGAAAACATACAAAAATCAGTGGATGGCACTGTTGGCTTGCAGGTAGAGAATAATTTCCTAAATTACAAAAAGTATACAGCTTTTCAGGTCAGCTGTATATTGATTTATGTTTGCCTAGCATTTTTCAGAATTTGCTATATTTAGGCAAATCTATCTTTCTTAAACAGTTTATTTTCATGGTGAAACCATAAAAAATGATGGACATTTTGTGGCTCACTTGCAATAGAAAGTGTTTGGACACAAATAATAGACTGAAAAAAAATCATCCCTACAATCACTGCAAGGAAAATAAGGTCTTGAAACAGAGATAAATGTCTGGTTTTCTCTTTAGTCCACAACCACATAGCATTAATACTTGGTTAACTGAAATATTGTACAAATGACATATGTTTCCATCTATAGGGTGCTTTAGAGACTAACTCTCTTTCAGGTTCTGCTGACCTGGCCTCAGTTGATCACAAGTTCCCTGAGAGCCCTTGAACAGTCTGAGCTCTTATCTCTTTGAAACAAGATAAGACGGAGAAAACAAGGTTGCTGGAAAAGCATAATGTGGTAGGGTATGCAGAGAGGTAACACAAACCCAGTGGCAAGGCAATCCTCTTCACCAGAGTGCAGCACACCGCGACAGTTTAATGCATGGCAGCATGTATTCTGTGCTGCAGCTCAGGCGCGACACACAGTAGGGAGGGGGGTTCCCATAATTCTTTCTTCCGCAGATCCTAAGCTTGGGCATAGGGAAAGGGAATTGCTGGACACATTTGCCATAGGTATACAGGCCGAGGCTTGCATCCTTCCCTATGGGGTTAATTCAGTTTTTAAAAAAGTAGACTTTAAGGTCTTTTTGAACACAAATCAAACCCCAGTCTCAATGTCTAACTTAATTTGAACCTGTACTGTGGATACACTCTTGCAGGTTCTGTTTGTAAGCATGCTCAAAAGGGAAAGATGAAGACTCTCATCTTTGTGGGATGGATCAACCAGGCACATGGTACACTGGCAGATATTATGGCTACACTGTGAGCTTTACAGCATGATTTGCAATCAGTGAAGGGATCCTCTCCTGGCTGAGATCCCAGGTAATGTGGCAATGGTATGTAAAGTTTGTAATTAAACCAAAACTTACCTCATTGTCCTGGCAGTGGGCAATTACCTGCAGGCATATTACCCCAATATACTCATGAGGCTACATGGAACTATATCAGGAAGCCTGATAAGCCTTCCAGGAGCCTGGAAAACCTTTAGTATGCTGCCTGCATTATGATTCTGGGTATAAGGGAAATACAGCCTGAGGGTCTGAACCAGTAATCACTGAATACAAGGGAAAGATTCCCACTGAAGTTGAGGGGGTGCCTTTGTCCTCCAGCCTAAATTCCCACTGAGACAGTAGAAGAGCCAAGTCCATGAGTATCTGACTATGGACAGATTGAACAGATGTTCCTTCTTTCCTTCCTAAAGTTCTTCACATTAAGATTTCTGCAAAGATACTAATGTTGGTAAATTTAATTGAAACTGAAATTTTAAAAATATCTGCCTTTTTAAGATAGAAGGAAAGAAAAAACCCACAATTTTATTTTTTAAACTGAGCACTATAACTCCAATATACTAGTCAAGGTCCTAGAAAGTGAAAAAGTGGAATGCAGACAGGGACTGAGTAAAGGTATGGGGTTTTTCTGTTTGTTGGTTTTTTTTTTTTTTACTCACTTGCCTTGCTGAGGAGATCACCTTGCCTCTCTTGGGTTAAAAATGAGTTAAGATACCCTCTAAGGGACTTTGGTTTTGTGACTCAGAGGTCTTGAAGCAATCATTTATCCTGACAGATAATATATTTCTGGCATGTCTGTTACATGTCCACTCTTTTCTTCTAGGCACCACACTGTTGTCATGGCTACAGTATCCATATTCTGAAAAATAATAAATAAATAAGGAAAACCCCTCTTTCAGAGTAAGGGAAAATAGTCTTTGTTCTATAGGTATGAAAAGTAGTTTTCTGTGCCACATATTTTAATATTACAAACAATTTTAAATTACCAGAATTATGTTTAAAAGTCCAGTTTTATACCCACAAATTTTAAACTGGAATGTACTGAGTCTGTCTAGTCAACAACTGAGCTCATGGGTGGACACTGCTGGCATAATAAGCAGCATTGAAAACTTGAAAGATGTCACAAATCAGCACCTGTATTGGGTTGCATGTCAAGGTTTTGGTGGAGGGGGACTATGGGGTGGCTTCTATGAGAAGCTGACAGAAGCTTCCCCTATGTCCTATAGAGCCAATGCCAGCCAGCTCCAAGATGGACACACTGCTGGCCAAGCCCATCAGCAACAGTAGTAGCGCCTCTAGGATAACATATTTAAGAAAAGAGGAAAAAAACTGTGCAGCTGCAGCCAGAGAGAGAAGAGACAATATGTGAGAGCAGCAACTCTGCAGACACCAAGGTCAGGGAAGATGAAGGGGGAGGATGTCCTCCAGGCACTGGAGCAGAGATTCCCCTGCAGCCCATGGTGAAGACCATGGTGAGGCAGGCCGTCCTCCTGCAGCCTGTGGAGGACCCCGCGACAGAACAGATAGATGCCTGAAGGAGGCTGTGACCCTGTAGGAAGCCTGCAGAGGAGCGTGCTCCTGTCAGGACCTGTGGACCCATGGGGAGAGGAGGCCAAGCTGGAGTAGGTTTGCTGGCAGGACTTGTGACCCCATGGGGGACCCACGTTGCAGCATTCTGTTCCTGAAGAACTGCACCCCGTGTAAGGGAGCCACACTGGAGCAGTTTGTGAAGAACTGCAGCCTGTGGGAAGGACTCACATTGGAGAAGTTCATGGAGGACTGTCTCCCGTGGGAGGGACCCCACACTGGAGCAGGGGAAGAGTGTGAGGAGTCCTCCCTTGGAGGATGAAGGAGCAGCAGACACACCATGTGATGAACTGACCACAACCGGGGGTGAAGTTAAGCCCAGGAAGAAGAGAGGGGTGAGGGGAAGGTGTTTTAAGACTTAGGTTTTATTTCTCATTACCCTACTCTGATTTGACTGGCAATAAATTAAGTTAATTTCCCCAAGTTGAGTCTGTTTTGCCCATGATGGCAATTGCTGAGTGATCTCTCCCTGTCCTTATCTTTACCTATGAATATTTTTCTGTATTTTTTTTCTCCCTTGTCTAGTTGACGAGGGGGAGCGATAGAGTGGTTTTGTCAGGCACAGGGTGTCCACCCAGGGTCAACCCACCAGAGCATCTCTCCTCACTGTCCTGTGAAGGGAAATCTCCAAGAATATGATGCTTTTTTATGCAGAAGGGACTGAGACTTCCTGATGCATGAAGATCAAATATTTCAAGTTGCAAGTAGCAAATGATTTCTTTAGTGCAAGTAACATGGGCAGTTGGGACAGAGTCTGTGGTGTAACTCCATTATATGTGGAGAGATCCAGCTTCAGGAATACAATTAAAATGATGAGTTTCTAAATCTAACCTTGGAATAACTGCACTAAGCAGTAGATGACTCTGCTTCGAGCCAACTCTTCTAGCCTCAGGGATGGAAAATAAACAGCACAGATTTTTAATTCTCTCACTACTGAGTTCTATAAGGCTAGAACAGCTATAGATCGAAAATAATACTGTTTTTATTTAAGGCATTTACATAAGGCATTGTGCCTTATCATACAAGGCTGACAGTCACCCCAGCCCCACTTGTGGCTGTTGGGAAGCTTTTGCTTTCATTGTCATGCCGTCCTTCCCCTGTGGCTACCTACAGAGGTCTTCTTACTCGAGTCCCACAGTCAAATTCTCACCTCAGTTGCATTGTCAATAAACAAGTACCTTCACTGTAGTGCACAAGCGCAACTACTAGTAGGGTGTGCAATTTACACAACTATATTTCACTTGCTACTGTTCTGCCCCAAAATGATCAGAGGAACCCTGCTTACATTACTGTGTGGCAGTGTTTCAATAAGGTCGAAGCCTGGCTTCCACAATGCTCGCATAGATTCCTTCCTTTTGGAAATGCAAGAGCTCCTCTGCCCAGTCACATATAAACACTGTTGCTCTGGATATTGTCATAGGTGTCTGACTCTGAAAGAGATTTCATTTCTCTTTGGCAATAGCAAACCTACTTGCTAATACAATTTAGGGGAGTTTTAATCAGTGCCACCAGGCTGCTCACAGAGCTGCTCCCGGACATCTGCCATGACTTTTCCCAAGGCACATGCCATTTATCAAGGAAGACGTGTGATGTCGCCTGTTACCAAAACCCGTTCTCTTAATGCATGTGTAATGAGGTGGCTAATGCTTTGTGAGTAGGTGTGCCCAGCCTTAATAGGCACAGATATGCACTAAATGATACCATGGGCTTTTGAGTCATCCTGCATAAAAAAATACATATGTATTTGTATACAAACATAATTTTCCAAATATGATTAGAAATTGAATATATTTTTTCTTTTAATTTTTACTTTGCAGCTCTCTGTTAATCAGAGAAAAAACAAAACAGAAAAGTGCACGGTCCGTCATTGTTGTGGTAATATTAACACCGAGAAGTCCATGATACCTAAGCCCAAAGAATACATTATAACTAAACATTATAAAGCTGAAAATAAACATTTACGGAGAGGATGGAATCGTTAAAAGTGATGTATAAGTTCAGGGGGAAGACTATGCTGATCTGCCTGAGAGCCTTCCTAAGCTCAATACTACAGACAGTAATTCCAACCGGTTTGTGATTTTTGTGTGCTCTGGGCAAACTACAAGTTCTTGCCTTCTGGTATAAGCAAGAGTCCAAGACCTAGAGGTTTTTTAAAGGCAGTCATTCACCTTCCCCATTATAATAATTTTCCCTTACCATCTTTTTTCTTAAAGGGTCAAAGCACTGACATCTTTGCCTTTGCTATGCAGCATTTCTGCAGGCTGAAGCTGCTGTTGGGACCACGCTGTCCTCCAAGTCCAGAAGCCCAGGATGCTGAGTGTTGTCTTCTTCCAATTGCACAGCTACCAGCTCTGTTTTCTCCACACCTATGCCCTTTGATTTCCTATGTCTTTCTGGGGTTTTCCTATAGCTATTCACTACAGACTGCTTAGTACAGAGAGTTACACCCCTGCTCAGTGATTTTAACAACAGGAACCCCAAGACAGTTTTGCTCAGTATGTTTCTGACTGGGAAAACCTCCTCATCTCTGCACATTTGTCCCCCGAAAGGGCCAGGCTCTCTCATTCCTTCCTTCACAAAACACCTATTGTACAACCCCCAAAGAGCTGCAGCATGTGCCTTGTTGAATCCCCACTGACCTGGCGCTCAGGGCTACAGCCACCTCCTTGATTTAGGACTCTGGGCAAGCTTCTTCACCTCTGTGGGATGTCATCTATTAAACTGGAATGGGTCTTAAGACTACATAGCCCTCTGCCACCTCCTGCATAAGAACTGCTGTGTCAGCAATTAACTGATCTGTATGCTTAAGGGATTAAAGGATCTGGTTTCTCTTACTAGGTCAGTTTACTCTGCTGTAATTAGCCTTATCCTCTTCTTACAATTAGTCTCACACCAAAGCCCCAGAGCTTAGTCCAGCCTGAACTTTGGAAATGATCCGATTCATATCCCACTGGTGTAATTGAAAACAGAATTTGTAAACTTGTACAACTTTTTATGTTCTACTTGCATGTATATAAACCACTGAAAAATGGTAATTTAAGCTTGAATGCAAGAATTTCTCCTAACACAAAGATGATGAATGTGGCAGGGAGTGTCCAGAGATACCTATGTGAAGTACAACAACAGGGGAGCACACAGCCCTGTCCCAGCAAACCCAATATGTACATAAACTTCAAATATGTCAGTGAATGCTTGACGAAGTAAGTGATTTCAAACTGGAGCTATTTACAAGTATTCTAGAGAAGAAACACCTTTATGCAGCAATTTCTGGCAGCACCGTTTAACTTCATCAGTAAAATTATTGTTGCAAATACATTAGAAATAGTGAAAAATATCTTTCTCTGCTTAAGAAATATGTTGACACTTTTAATGACTAATCCACCAGGAGCTGCTTAAAGAAGGCCAGAATTAAATATTCTCATGAACCAATCCCTTCATTAAAACATTGTAAGTCAAGCAGACAATTACTTCTAATAATTTTAAGTTGAATAATTCAAGCATTTACTTTATTTTTTTTCCCCATAAGATCTCTATGTAGCTCTTGAATTCATAGATTATGACAGTCACTGCTAGTAGAAAAATATATAATTAAATATAAATTTAGATATTTAGTATATTTGTATTTTATATTATGCAGAAAAATTAGCAAGTTACATGTGATTTTACTTCAGGAGCAGATCAGATGAGTTTCAAGACACTGTGAGAAAGAAAAGGGGTCTGGAATATATGTTAAGTGAAATTGTTAAACACTTTAATAATAAGAAAGTCTTATTCTCAGTGATGTAAACATAGCAATATATAAGATTTAACAGAATTATAACCTAGCAATTTGGAGGATCCTTTGAGATCATAGCGCAGAAGGGAAGCATCTGCTCCTCTCTCTGCAAAATCGGTCCAGCATATTTCTGAGAATGATTGTGGGCATTTGGGCATTGTTGGTGTGGTAGAGAATGGACCCAGTGTTAACAAGCATGTATTGCCTTCACTCATGCGTTTGAAATTACAAATC
>NW_010302943.1:121974-144442 GCF_000700745.2 Antrostomus carolinensis | reverse complement strand
AAGACAGAATGAGCTTGCCCTTTTTCTTTGTTTATTTTATTTCACCGTGCCCCCTGCCCCCGCATTAGTCTGATGAGTTCAGAGCTACCTAGATCTGGTAATCTGGTAGAATCAGATAAACTAGATGACGGCACAGCGAGAACATCATTAGTAATAGGTACAGGTAACCCTGATTGAGAACGCTCAGAAGCAGGGAATTCCCAAACACAGACCAAGACTTTATGAAGTGTATTATTAAATAGAAAATTATATCATAGAATTTCATTACTAAACTGATGTTTTTCATTTGCTTGTCTAACAGCGTAACGTCAATTTACCTCTAGCAGTATCTGAGAAACTGGCCTATGAGCGAAGACCTGTTCTCTGCATGGGGTAGGGGTAACTGTCTGATGGCTTTTGCAGATCCTTTTTACTTTGGTCTGATCTGGAAAAGGCATTCACAGCATGGTTAAGAACACCCTGTATTGAAAAATAGAAGAGTCAAACGACTCAAATTAAAAATTATGAGGAAGTTCAGAAAACTGATGACAAGATGTTATTCTGTCTTGCTTTCTATAACAGTGATAGACCCATCTCCATACATCCTTCATGTATTTTTGCAGCCTTCTTTGCCATTCATTTTTATTACAATTTAATAGCTCTTACGATTGGAGACCTCCATCTCACCTAACTATATATCATCTAGTCATTCTCCTTATCTTCCTACATAAAATATTTCAAGGGAAAGGCTGGACATTCTACATGTCTTATTATTATTGCAAATCTCTAAATCAAAATATATCCCTATTCAAGAGAGAGAGAGATCAGACTCAGGCTTGAGAATTAGGACAACTCAGTTTCATTACACATCAAGTCAAAGAACAGCTGCTAAATCTGATGCTAATTCTTAAAATAAAAAAGTGGAAATCTCAGATTATTTTTTTCCATGCATGGCCCTTTCTTCTTCTCCCCCTCTCCCCCACATCAACAAAATACAGATGTTTATTCTCAGAGGGCAAGACGTTGGCAAAATGTGCATAGCTTCCAAATCCAGGCAGTGTGCACAGCCATATTTCTGTATTACCTGTTCACAATAATTATGAATATCCATAGTAAGATCATAATTATACATAAACCTATACTTGCCTCACATCATCCTTCTCTGCCATCTCTGTGCTCAGCAGATCTCCCTTGTTATATCCACTTCTCATTTTCTCCCATCTTTCCACTGCTATGTTGCCACAGGGAACACTGCTGTGTTCAAAGCCATGTACAGAGTTTTTGCCTGTATAGTTTGGATTTGTCTCCAGGGGCTGCTATCCTGCCCTCAGTCCCCTTGTAAGTCAAGAGGAAAAGATATTTGTTAAAGCACCTCGCAATCTTCACAGCATGGCAGCTACATAAAATGAAAAAAAAAAACCAAAACCCAACAACTTGTTTCCACAGTGTCTGTAGCCCTTTATTGCTACAGACAGGAGAGACAAGAGGCAAATATTTCTTTATTTATCAAACCTGCTGATAACTGAATGAAATCCAAAGAACTCTTGTAACTGTTCTCATACTCTGTTAAAACAATCCAAAAGCAAGCTGCATTCTTTCTGTGCATGATCTCTCCTGGTTTGTCTTGTGTGGAACTGTGAGAATTAAAGTAATTATCTTTCAGACTGGCTACAGCTGGGATGATAGATGCTTAAAACTGCAAAAAACATCTAAAATAACATTGAGTTTTCTGATTGCATCATATTAACTGGAGACTTGGATGCTGCTCTTGCTCTGTATCCCTGATGGACTTTTTGGAGAAGAAAAATCTTTTTTTCCTCTGAGATAAGCATGTTTTAATTTAAGCCATGTAAAAGTCTGCCAAAAGCCATACTTCATAGCCACAAAAAGATACTTATCCATCATATTTCAGAACCACAGGTCTGTGTATTTAAATGAGAGTACAAATCTTTGCTGAAGTAACTGCAAGAAAGTGGGTGGAAGCTTTGAAGAACAGACTGAGTAACATACCCTCAAGCTTTTGTTCAAGTACCATTAGCAACTGCATTACTTTTTTTTTTGTTTGTTTTTTGACCCCATCTGAATGGAAGAAACACAAAGATTGCTGGGAAATATTTTCAATAAGCCAACAATTTCCCATGCTTCCCCGCTGACTACTACTTCACAGCAGAATGAATAGCTTCAGAGGAGATACAAATAACTCACTGGAATCCACATCTAGTTGTATTAAGTAGCACACCCAAAAAGCTGTGAAGGGTTGTATCAGCTGGTTGACAGAAGTGCTGAAAAACGCAGCATATGGATATTTGCACAATGAAGCAGAAGCAAATTTCCATTTTGAAAGCCTCATCAGGAAACAGCTTGTTGGCTGGAGAAAAGAATTTGTGCTTTTACATTTTCTTCTTGTGTCAGGCAGATGTACTTAGCTGCCAAAGCAGCGGACATTATTCTGGTTACAAGTCATGGGGATAGCTTATTGTTTTATTTAATAAAGCAGCCTGAATTACATTTATAAAGAGTGCAGCACAGAGCCATTTGCATTAGGGAAAAGGTTGAGGATTTACAGGGAATTAGGAACTAATAGATTTTAAGAAATTACATTAGGACTTCTGAACTGGAGCTGGCAGTTTGGAGATGCCTGCATCAGGTATTTGCCTTAGTATCAATACAAGGTTACTTTAAAATTACCTAAAAGCATCTTTAAAACCTTAATCCAGGATTTTTACCCAGGATTTATAGCTATCCAGGATCTACAGCTATCACTGTCTTACCCTTATTTTAAGCAACTGATGTTTAAGTGCAGCACCAATAACTCTGAAGAGTCTTCAAGACTTAGGGGTTTTGTTGCTGGCATCCCAATAACCAGACCTTGGTTAAGATTATGCTGCACACTTGAGCCAAGCAAACTGCTGTGAGAGGGTCCCAGACTCACCAGAAACAGCAACCAGCAGCAGCAGCCACCTCCTCCTTTCAGCTGGCATTTCTGTTAGTTATATCAGCTTTTTCTTTTTTTTTTTTTTTTTTTCCCTTCTCTCTTACAGTGTAAATAGATTAGTTAATATCAGCTGAGAAGGCATTCCTCAGCTGGGTGGAGAGTTACAGATTAGAGGTGACCAGCAGCGACTGCCAGTGTGTGCTGCCTCCCCCCAGCCTGGCACACACAGCTCAGCGGAGATCAGCCAGCCGGGGCACAGCGGCACCCTCAGCCGCTCACTGCATCCAGCTGTGCTCCAGCTGCTTGAGTTACCCTGTGTTACACAGTTGGCATTTATTCCTGAAAGGATGACAATGCCGATAAATCCATTCCATCATGGAATAAAAGGAAGGAAGATGGATGGATGATGTTTGATAGTGATCAAAAAGAAAAGCTCATGACACAAGCAGATACCAAAGGACACCCAGCAAGAACATAGTCCACCTTTGTAGTAACTATACAAAGTAAAAAACCCCACTTCACAACATACATTTGTTTTCCTTTTATATTATGTGCAGTCAATGTCCAGGTTCTTCCCTTTATTTTTTGGTATTTTGTGTATTTCTGCTAGTACTTTACTGCAGATACCATACTATGAAGGAAAATTCATTATTTCTAGCTCCCTTTACCATCAATGTTATCTTTATGTTTACGTTCCTCAGATCAGCAAGGAGTAAAATAAATTGAATTAGTGTGGGAAACACCTCCAGTTATGCCCCTTGCTCATATGCCTTCTGCTTTACCATGGCTGTAGATATGACACTCAGAAGTCTGTAGATGATTGTTGTGTAGCAACAAGTGCTCCTTGAATTACGGAAAATGCATTTGTCCCCTGTTACACACCAAGCCTTTGGGTGAGACTGAGGGAAAAGGCGGGCACGTGCAACCACACTGTATGTCTGGGAATTTGCTGGTACATCCTGTGGTGCCCAAGGAGGGGAAGTACTTCAACCCCCCATGATTTGTGCTCGTGGAGGAGGGTTTTAAAGCATTTCCTGCAAGATGAAGGGAAACTGGAGAAAAGGCATTTTACTGATTCAAATCTCAACCATGGGACTGATTTTCTAAGGTACTCTGTAACTCCTGCTCATTTTCATGAGTTCCGAATGCCCCTCACTCTACAGAGCCTGAAAGGACTTGTGGCATGATGTGGAAACCCTTCAACTAAAAAGTAAACCTAATATTGGTAGGAAAAGAGAAGGAGTTCTGACTTTTTGTTCTCATTCACTTTTTGACATCCTCTTGGGGTGATGCACTAAAGTGGCAATCTCTTCCTAGGGCTTCTGCACAGTGTGATGTGCCCAAATGCCCATAGCTGAACAGGCAAGAATAGCCCACATATTGACTAAGCACTGGAAGACATACAGTTAAAAACTCAGTATGCTATCTGTTTTGGTAAGGAACAGAACTAAAAGTACTAAAATAAAGTAAAAAAAAACATACTAAATATAAATGACAGCTGTGATGGGAAAATGAGAACAACTTTCATGTTTTTATTGCTGCCTTAGAAGCAATTGATAAACAGTACACTTCATATATAAATGAGCATGTGTCAATATATGACAACAAAAATAAATTACAGTGACATAGTATTTAACTTTACAAGGTTGTACAAAATTTCCAAATATGAATAGATTTCAACTTAAAAATTTGAAATAAGTTAAAACTTCAACTATTCTGAAGACTTGAAAAATATACATACAATTTCACTCAATCACATCATCTACAATATGATTTTTTTAAGCTGTTTAGTCTTATACACCCATATCTTTTTGACTATATTAGTGGAATATATCCTGCTATATGCAGCTTTACTGTGCTGGGATAGTGAAAGGGGTTCCCTGAGGGCACAGAACAGGCTTTAAGTGTTTATATTTTAAGTAATTTGATTACATTTATTTAACTAGAAATACAAAACCAAAGCATTATTTATCTGTCCTATAAAGAGAGACTGATTTATCTGCTCTTGCTGGAATTTCCATTGATGCTAATGAGAATTTTGAAGAAGGCTTAACAGCAGGATTGAGCTAAAACACGTCTGTTCAGCCAGGATGAATTAGGTCACATTATTTAATGAAATATTTGAAGAATATCTGGTTTGTATTAGATCTCATTATAGGCTACATAGCTAGTCATGGTTATGTACTGAGATATTTGCTTCCACAATTAATAGAAAAATATATTTAGTATGGTACTTTAAAGTAATAGGATGGATTATGGATTGCTATTTTTAACACCTCAATTATACGCACTTGATTATTTTATTAAATTTTATTAAAATTAAAAGCACTGGACAAAACCCCTTGTCTGTGAGTGCGTGATAATTGAGAAAGTCAAGGGTCTAATTCAAGTTCTAAAATAAGGTAAGGTAGAGAAGATTCATACTGCAGCTGGATTGCTCCCAATACTTAAGATTGAGGAGTTAATCTAAAGCTAGTGCAAACAGACTCTGTGTACTGTCAAAAGGGCAAAAGCTCACTAATTCAGAAACCATTAGTGAGGAAACAGACAAAAGAAGAAATTTGAACAAACTGGCAAATGTGAGAAAACTGCTCAATTGTCAAAAATATAGGAAGACACTCGTGCAGCCAGAGGTGAGTCTTGAGGAAGAAAGGAAAAAGAAATCCAAGATGTCTATTTGTGCAACTGAGTTTTCTTTTCTCTGAATATGCTAAAATACCTATCAGAATGCTGCATCGGTAACCTGCAATCTTTCCTCCAAGCAAATAAATGTTATACATACATCATTTAAATGAGAAAGAAAAAAAAGAAGTCATAAATGAGCCAGAGATGAGAAATTCCTCATTTCCATTTTTCTCTCATGCTATTGGGAATAAAGGCCACCGCAGTTTACAATTAAGCTGGAAATTATTTTTGTCGTGTGTCTCTGCTCTCCTCAGGCAGCAGGAAGGAGGAAGGGAACTGGAAGGAGATATATGGCCGCTGATGGCACGCTGTGCTTGCTTTGTGTTCTCCCAGAGAATTTCTTTGCAGGCTCGTGTCTGGTGAGAGGAGGGTGCAGGATGGGTAGGCAGAGGTTTGGGACGCAGAGGGGTGGCCCCACAGCACAGCCCCACCCTGTGGCACAGGGGCCTGGCCACCTCCTGCCTCTCTGGGGGGAAAATGTGCATTTCAGAAGCTCAGCGGGAGCTGAGCTTGGATCAGCCCCCAGAAAAGGCTGGCGTTCGCAGCCACTAAGAGAGCACAGAGCAATTTCACTGAGCAACCAACTGTGTCATTAAGTGAACTAATAGCAGCCAAAGAATATTGTAGCATATGAACGGAGTCAAAATTTTCTCCTATAAATCTATGATGGGGAAGAGAGTCCTCTCAGACTGAGGGGAATGACAGTTTCCCCAAAGGAAAGGATCTACATGATGAAGAGTTCCAAACATTTTCTCTAGATAGTTTACCCCTCTTGCAATTTCTAATCTCAAATTACTTTAATCAAAACAATTACATTTTTCTTAATTGCTTGTTCTGTGTTATGCCCCTGTGTTGGGTTCAGAGAGGAAAAAAAGAACACGGAAATACATTTCAAAAGTTCAAGCACCATCTCATGGTTATGTAAACCTTACCTCACCAACTGCTTGGCACACAGTGTATTATTGTACAATCAGATATGACTTTTATATCACATAATTTTCTTTTTATCTTAACTAGCAAGCCACTCTACAAGCAGCAACTAAAGAAATGAGTTTATCAGCTTACATTAATGCAATTGTTATCAGGGGCATACAGGGTAAAAGTCATTTGTAGATTACAATAATATATTTGCAAGGAAAGTTCCACATGGGAAGGTGCCACTTCATTAGGTTTATATGGAGGGTTAAAAAAATTAAAAAAAAAAAAAAAAAAAAGCATCTTGGCAGGAGAAAATCTCTTAAGAGCACAGTGTTCCACTGTGATAGTTCAGTGGGAGTCAAGTTTTGACAGCACATTTTGGGCTGATACCCATGCAGTGAAAGGAGAAATGTGAGAGCTTGTAGGACATCTGACCTGGGCCAATGCATCTATTTTAGTTCCAACACATGGCCATCCACCTTCTGCCCTCAGGACTGCAGTGCTGGCAGTCATTCCAGAGGGGAGGATGCCTATGAAAGCATTGGAGTCTCTCTCTCTCAGCATATCTTCTCTTACTCTTGTTTTTATTAGCTGTGAAAGGGAAGGCTCCTGTAAAACATTGCTACCGAGGAAAGCAATTGCTTTCCATCATCAGCCACCTCCACTCTTCCAATTAATGTGCTAGTGTTTTGCAAACCGCTGTCAATATGAGCTAGGACCTGTTATTCTCTCTGAGAGTTTACCAAGAATTTAATTAGTCAGCAGAAGAATTGCTACACAGTAAGGCAGCTATTAGCAAAAAAAAGAACAACTTGGACAATAATTTAAAAACAGCTAATATTTTGTATAGTATCTGAATGGATGGCTACAACTAGATCAACAGATACCAGACTTTGAGTGAATGCTCAAACACTGTCTTTTTATGTAGCAGAAGGTGAGGGTCTCCTTTCTACTGCTTCCCAATTATTTCAACAGTTTACAGTAAGTGCAGCCCCACTGGTTTTAAAATCAGCATTTGATAAGGACTAAAACTACAAGTCCCTTTTATGAAAGTGACTTCTGAGCCATCTAATTACTGCATGTAATTTGCCCATATACTTCAAAATCAGAAAGAACTAGGAAAATGTAAATTTATTTAAAATATTCATGTCTTAAAAATATATATTCAGATTATTGTCTCTGGAACTAATTTTGCTGCATAATCAGAAGAATGGCACAGAAAGCTTCCAAGTAATAGGAACAGAAAAACATATCAGGAAACACATAAAATATGTTCATCAGATTCCTGTACTGTAATCTCTATTTCTATCACAAAAATACCCACTATCTCTAAATAGAAGCAGGAAACTTATGATTCTTTCTTGTAACAACTTGCCTTGACTGGCGTGGCCCACACCCTTCCCTGGCAGGGTGGAAGGGGCAGGAGCCGCCCTCCAGCTTCTCCCTCAGCAGCAGCCCCGCCACCGTTGGTGCCAGGCGGTGGAGTGGAAGGGGGGTAAAAATCATGCCATCAACACTAAGCAAGGCAGGAAGAATTGGGGTAAGAGTCACCTGGGTGAGGGGATACCTCTTGAAATAATAGGAATAGTTTGTGTGAAAAAAATTATGTCTCCTTCACTGACCTCTTCTAACGTCTACAGCTTACAACTGCAAAACTTCACATTATACTGAGCATTTTCTTAGTTCTTTCAGAAATCAATTCATGCTTTTTTAAGCTTCAACCTTTAAATACGTTTTGTGCACTGAGTATACTGATTTCTATGATCCTTCTGATCTCAGCAGCTTGCTTCTGAGAGCAGACGTGGATCTGTAGTGTCACTTGGTATTTCACCTCTATCGATGGATACTGCGTCAGTCAATACACATTGTACAGACTACAAAAAAAAGGCAGACGTGCTTATTAGTTTAAGTTTCTCCTGCATTCGGTGGAGTGGTAGTTCTTCATGCTGATAATTCCTGTCTCACAGCAGGAAGCAAAACGCATGAGCTTAAGTCTCCTCAGACAGTACCAATAACTGGGGAAATGCACAACTGCTTCTGTAGCTGCACTGTTTTGAAAACAAGTCTGAAAGGATTCTCTATCATATTCAGTGAAGTGTGTGGGTAGAGGAGGAGATAAAGTCTCTTCTATCCTTATACACAGAAGCTTTTGTTCAGATTAGCCTATGGTCAAGAAACCACACTACTTTTGAATAAAGGAGCCAAATATTTACACAGATATACTTCCACAGCCTGAACTGTGGAAAGGTTTTGTCCAATAACAATCAATTGTAAAATAAACATCATAAATGAAAATATAAGGCAAGCAAATGGAATGTATTTCTGCATCAGAAAAATTCACAGCACTGAAGGAAAAAAGCTGTTTAACGCTAGCTACATCTGATAATATAATTTTTCAGGTGCTAATATATGACATACTTCCGTATTGATGGAAGAGGGTATTGAATAGGCATATTCAGTAAGTAATTCAGTAGGAGAGGATTGAATCCATATAAAAAGTAAAAATAATGAGTGGAGAAAAGTACTGAGCATCAGGAAATACTGCACAGGTCTATTTCTCTTGTATCTGCACAATGCAGCACTGTGCAGGGTTCAAAGTAAATTGGGTTGTATCTTTTACCCTCACGCTGTTAACTCTGGACTCATTAAATACAAATTAACGAAGGCCATTTCCTCACCCTTTGACATCTCTAGACTAGGTAGTATTTGAGGAGTGACTACAGTTGCATTGTTACCCAAAGATTTCAATCCAGAAGAAAAATAGTCTCAGGAGGACTGGGTATTTTGAAACCACATAAGGAATCAGATTCTTGTCCAGAGACTTTAGTTCCACTATAGTGTAAAAGTTTTCAGATCTTTTGAGTCTTTTAAGTAAATTAACTATGCCATTAAGAATTATTTGAAAAATAAATTTAAGTTCTCTCTGTACAGTAACATCCTCTGCTTTTCTGATTATTAGCCATGGTCGAGTAATGATGACCAGAGCATTTCAGGTGTTCTTTCATTCCAGATACTGCACTAAATAACTTTTATCCTGGAGAGAGTAAGAATTTCCCATCAAATTCCTGGAAAATGCATATACGTGCACACACATACACCCAGACAAACAAATCCTGCTTTCATACTAATGCCTAGTTATTTAGTCCTAGACTGCTATAATAAGGATCTCTTCACAGAGGCCTGAGTGGGGTGTCAGGCTGCTATGCCAACAGGGTAGCTGATGGTGATGCCTGCTTTTGGCTTACAGAGTCATTCATACGCTGAACTTTTTTGGGCACTCTTTACATGTGTTTATTGTGCAGAGAGGATGTTCACATCTATAAAACCTCTAAATGTCTTGGGTTTTTTCCACGCTTTCTGCCAAGTTAAATTAATTGTATAGCTTCACTAGCTTGGAAAACAGTTAGCTCTCCTCGCCACAGCTGAACTGAATGGTTTTATCACCATTTTTGGAAGACCTTCCCTGAGGCCAGCATCATACATCCCAGTTAAACTCAGTCAAGGTTTTATTGGGTGAATGATCGAGATATACTGTGCATTTCTCAGTCCTACCAGGCAAACAAGGTTTTTAAAGCTTGCATAATTCCACCTGTAGGACTGGCAAATTAAAAGAATTATTCCATGCAACAGAAAGGGCAGAGCAATAGGACGGGGTGAAGGAGGATTATCATTTTTTCTCTCATTTCTAATGGGAGAAGTGCTGCTCCTGTTATCTTAAATAATTTGCAGTGGCGGCTTGCTTTATTTTGCCTTTATGTATTTGTGACATTTGCCTCCAACAGTTTTAATAGTGGCTGGATTCCTGTACCCACGCTGAGATACTGACAGTGATGTTCACAAGAATGTAGGAGTTTGGGACCCTTATTTCTCTTATGTGAACTTAGATAGAACCTACTGCTAGAAGTAGACATCTTCATTTTCCTCTTTGGCAAAGCCAGAGTGATTTTGATTAAGCTAATGGAATTAAACCTAGTGCAGTATTGACACAATAGCTCAATAAGTGAAATCTGGTTATGCATTTCTAAATTTTGGGTAATGTCTGAAGAGCCAGCACAATACACTGAAAAACCACATTCAGAATAGAAGACAATGCATTTCAAAAAGCATGCACTAAGGAAAGATGTGTAAACTTTTCTTGCAGCTAAGCAGAGTAGACTTAAACAGTGCTCCACTGTCCAGTTACAGCTCATGAGGCATCAAAGGTAATGTTTACCATGGCTGGCAATTTCAGCAAAAGTTTGTATATACATCTGTATACATTGCTGTAGGTGTGCGTGCATCTCTCTATATGTACATACACAGTACTATGTCATACCTATGTCATCCTTCTGAGATATACATAGTGCATAGACATGTATAGGTACCATATGCATACAACATAATGCAGCCATGAAATAAGTAGCACTTATCTTAATGTTTTCTTGTGTTACCTGCACTCCTTCCATTAAACAATCTCTGTCAGGGCTAACTGAAACTTCCCTGAGCTATTTTAATATTTAAAATTAAGCAAAATATCCTCAAGCACATCTAGGAGGGTATCTGGAAATAATTACAACATCTTTCTTGAGAAAAAAAAATACAATATACATTATATTTTGAATGTACAATGTGGTGAAAAGTAGTCAAAGTCCTGAATGCCAGTATGGCACAGTTAATAAATTTGCCAATAAAGACTGTGAAGACCTGTCAGGGACATCAAATGCTGTGATGGTCAATAGCAGCCAACTGTGGTGCCACAGTGTATGAAATGGAATAAACATAGTGTATAGTTCCAAACATCCCTATTCATACTCAACTTGTTTCCAACAAATAGCACAGTGGGATTAACTATGCCCTGTCTGTTTACCTTAAAAGCTCAAGTACAAAAATGCCAGACATTACAAATTAGTATTTTCCCCAATATCTGTCTGGCAGCTCCTAAAAGTAGAGAGAAAATTGCAGGACCTACAAGTGATCTATGCCTGATACAAGGAAGAAAATCCTAATTTTAAAAGGTTTTAAATTCTATGAAAACCTGAATGTCATACATGCTTTAGCTAAGCTTCCTTCTAATAGAAGTTCCTGGGTATCATGGGAGTCCAGTTCATGAGACAGAAAAGACAGCCATCATTATAAAAACCTCAACTCCACCAGACATCTGTACATATCCTTTGGGTTAACAAGAAGCAATCTACAAATATGTATCACTTCGACCTGCTCCTAGAAGCAAGTGCAGTGGTATTTGCATGGGTAAATACATAAAAGATAAAAGAAATATATAAAATAGAAAATCACAGAAGGTGGAAGCAAGTTGTGAAAAGGGAATGAGATTTACAGAAGTAAAAGAATATTCAGTTACCACAATGATTATGTATGTTTTTAGAAATTTTCAAATGCATTAAAATACATGATGATTCACGAGCTGGATTAAGTTCAAGCTAGTGGGGGCTTGCCAGAATGTCCTTAGGGGCAGGTCATCCCCAGATGCCCCAAAGAAGGTCAGGGTTGCTGAACAGCCAACCTGTGAGACAGACCAATTCTGTGAATAAGGACCTGGAATATGTTTATCTTGCTCCAGTTCTTTTTGGTAAGTCTAGTACATCTTTAGAAAAGCATCAGGCCTCAACACTACAACTGCTGGAAAAAAACCTGATACCAAGACAAGTTTATAAAGGACATTTTATGAAAATAATCTAGGAGCCAGTTGGAGAAGAATGAGGGTTTGGAATATCAAATATATTTTTGAATAGGGATACATAAACAGTCAGATGGTCAAGGGAGCAAGTTAAATGGTTTATAAATAGCTTAGCATGATACTCCATGACTACCCCTACCATATATATGATAGCATTATGATAACCTTATATTCAAAATTACTGATGATACTTATCAGGGAAAAAAGATAAAAATTTCCTTTTGCTTTGATGTTTGCGTTCTGTAGATACAAATGGAGTATACTTCAGGACTTGTATCCACTTCTTATATATACAAGGTTAATAATGAGCCTAGACATTTTAGAATATTACAGAATCACAGAATCACAGAATGTTGGGGATTGGAAGGGACCTCGAAAGATCATCTAGTCCAATCCCCCTGCCAGAGCAGGAACCTAAACAATTTTACACAGGAAGGCGTCCAGGCGGGTCTTGAATGTCTCCAGAGAAGGAGACTCCACAACCTCCCTGGGCAGCCTGTTCCAGGGCTCTGTCACCCTCACTGTAAAGTAGTTTTTTTCTCAAGTTTAAGCGGAACCTCCTGTGTTCCAGCTTACACCCATTGCTCCTTGTCCTATCATTGGGCATCACTGAGAAGAGCCTGGCTCCATTCTCATGACACTCACCCTTTACACATTTATAAACATTAATGAGGTCTCCCCTCAGCCTCCTCTTCTCCAAGCTAAAGAGACCCAGCTCCCTCAGCCTTTCCTCATAAGGGAGATGCTCCACTCCCTTAATCATCTTGGTGGCTCTACGCTGGACTCTCTCAAACAGTTCCCTGTCCTTCCTGAACTGTGGGGCCCAGAACTGGACACAATATTCTTGCAGAAGAAGTAAGGAAGTATAGTAATTAAGACAAAAAGGAAGTTGTACATAACTGACAAAGGTCACCAGCTACCTCAGAACATCTCTGTGGCATGAAACTGCCAGATTCCTTTAGCTAATTTATCGTTTAGGATATATAAATCCACAGTTTTAGATCCTGGGAACTGCTCAGGCCTTTCCTGTATTTGTTTATCTTTAACAGTGACACTCTGATCTGCACTTTAAATTTGTAGGAAGTGTGTTTTGCTGGGGTAGGGTAAAGTGTTTCATGCACTGTGACACCCGTCCCTGGATCTTTGGATCAGATATTTCTCACAGCTTTACTGGTACAGAAGCAATAAACTTCTGACACAATTTTACATCGAGAAAGCCAAGCATATATTGTAACATTTTTGTTGTCTTAGAGCTGTTCAGAGGCCAACAGTGGTTGGGGTCTATTCTACAAAGCTTTCTCCACACAACCCAATGGCTCCTGTCTGGCTATCACTCCTGATTTCTTGATCCTCTTCATATGGAGTCCAATCTTGTATTATTGCAATTAATGGGGATGATGCCCCATCTCTGAAAAGCCAGCCTTCCATGTGAGGAGTGTTAATGGAACTGAGCTGTTTGTCTGCCCTCAGAATAATGCTTTCTATCTTGTTTTTGACTTAATTTTCCTCAAAACAGATGCAGTATCACATTATTTGTACTTCTTAAAAGCAGTGCTGTGTCAGATTGTACCTTTTTTGTCTTGCATTGTTCTTCTTCTGCAACCTATCACATGTGCCTGTGTTCATAAATAATATATCCACTTGTGCATATAGCTAAAATTTTTGTGTGTGCAGGGGTTTAAAGTAAAAACACAGACATAAAATACAAATTAACTTGATCCCCACTGTACTTGTAACAACCAAATTCTTAATATTTTATCGTGCATATTCCATTAAATAAATAATAACTAAATCAATCTATACTACCATATGTGTATATGTACACATTTTACAATGCCTGTAAATAACATTTTAAAGCCTGTTCACACATCAAAAGACAGGTTGTTTATTTCTGTATTAAAACAATCCAAGGGGTTAACTCTTCCTATTATGTAAACAGTGGTGACAGCCGCTTTCAAGGAAGCTTAACTTCATTAAAAAGAATAGTTTCCCATTGTAAAATCAATACTAATATACTAAAAATCCCCCTGATGAACTCTGGCTTCCTTACATGCTCTCACATTTTGTGTATTAGGGGCACAGCACTACTCTAGATATCAGAGGATAATAATATGGCAATATATATAGATATAGATATATATTTAAATGTTAAAACCTCGGTTAGGTCAACTTGAGTAATGAATATATTTCAAATATATGCTTTTTTCTATAAATAAAGGTCATTGATTTTCTTTGCAAAATGGCTGCCTTATAAGACTTTAGTTGTATGTGGCTACCAAACTGGTAAACAAATTCTGGGTATCTTTAGCTCAAAATGCCCTTCTGACATATAGATGAAGCTTTAACTTTTTTGATTGTTTCTATACTAAACTTGTACTTGCAGTAGACTTGCAGTATAATTTACAAGCTTACCTTTAGGTACACATTTTAAATAACTCATACAAAAGAAAGATTTGCATGTCAAGAGTATTTGTTTTAGTGACAAGAAAGCTAGGTATACTCTATTCATTTCTCAAGCAGACCTTTATGAATCACTTTAAAAGGACACTACAGCTGAAGACTGAAGAGCAATATTTATCAACATTAAATAAAACATTTGGTGAAGTATGTATAAATATTTCTTCATATGAACATAACACAAAATTAAATAGTTCAGATACACAGACACCATTTAATATATTTCCACTGTTGTCAAAATCATCTGTAAACACCATCTCACACTGAATACAAAAGCAGCTTTTACATCAGTTCCGTGTTCACAACATTGATGCCCCATTGTAAAAGAAGGTTTTTGTTTTGTTTTATTTTCAGCAAATAAGAGTCTAAGCAATAAAAAAACGTTTTGGTCAGTTCAAAGGAGAATACAAAATTATCTCTCAACATGTAACTAAATCTGATTTAGAACAATAGTCTAAAGTACAATCCTTTCCCCAGGGGATCTCTGACTTTTATAAATCACACTATGTTTGGTGCAGACCACATCACAAATACCAGGAAATACTGGTCATGTCTAAGCTATAAATATTAAAGCCCTTTTAAAATTTTCTTTATCAAAAACTGCCGGGTTATAAATTGGTAATATCCACGTTTTTCACAACACCGCATAACCCAGCATTAAACGGATTTAGGTGCACTTGTCCTGATTATTTTTAAAACAGATTCTGGAAAAGAAACACTTTTTAGTGAGCATCCTTCATGTACAAAAATAAAGCATTTCTTTTACACAAATCTTTTGCATCTGAAGATCACCTGGGCAGGCAGTGCAAGCAGGGGAGGCTTCAGCAAGTTTAGACAGAAAATTACAACTCAAACTTTCATTGGAAGCCGTACGATACTGTGCATCAGATCTGAGCTGGCTCTGAGAAAGGTGGTGCATCCCCAGGGTGCAACTCCAGACAAGACGTCACAGTGTCCCTGTGTGCCCCGAAAGCAGCAGAGCCACCTGAGAATGAAAGAGGGCTCCTGCTAATGGCTGCACCCACCCGGTTCCTCAGCAATTTCCTTTGAGCATCAGTCCTGTGTGGCCCAGATCTGGGGTCTTCCCATCCTGCACCCTACAAAGATAACTTCATACTCTGCCCTGAATGTAGCCTTCAATTCCTTTCACCTTTGTATCTTTTAAAGAGGTGTGACTAGTTTGTGAAGAGATAGTGTGCTCAAGATTTTACTGGGCATGTGCCCCATTATAAAACTATAGGCTTAGGCTCACAGGATATGCTTTGGTTCTCTCCACTTGAAATGTGGACACCATGTTTTGGTTTCAAAGATAAACTTGAATTTCAGGTGGCAAATAATGGATATGTATTTATGATTTTCTGACTTTTTTATTTCATTCACATGTAATCATGATGGGGCGTCCTGTAGAACCTGGAACAATAGATCACCTCTTTCCTGGTATGTGTGTATTTTAGAGGTGTGAATGTATGTTATGCATACAGACACACTCACACACACACATATATATAACATGAGCTGCACACATAGATACTCAGCAATCAGGAACCAGGGGTACAATTTACAATATACCAGAAGAGAAATAGACAGGAAGCTCTACCTGGACAAGAAGCAATTTTGCAACCTATACAGTGTCTCAAACAATTTCATAATCCTGTTTTGCTAGCTTGCTACATCTGTGTGTGACTTGAATTGAACGTTGTTGGATTCCTTGGAAACAGAAGAGTTGGGCTAGCTAGATGTGCTTACCTGAGATCCCAGAGTTTATTATAATCAAAGAGCTGGGCAGATCAGTAATGGGTTTATAACTGCTATACAGCTTCTTGCAAATTTGTAGGAATACTTTAATAAGTCTTTAATTCTTTAGTAAAAACGTTGAAGTTTGCTAGTTTTTTGCTGAATGCAGACTTGATTTTTATATTAAACTGTATTTATTAAAAGGATACATAAGCCTGGCAGCTGCTTTCATGTCTTGATGTTTAAATGTTTGAATCAGCACCCTGGAACCACCCTCCCACCCCAACCCTTCCCGTCTTATCCTGTCCCATCCCTTCCTATCCCGTCCCATCCCATCTCATCCCACTCTGTCCCATCCCATCCTGTCCTGTCCCATCCCATCCCATCCCATCCCACCACCCCTTCGTTATTTTTTTTCTAAATTGTTTAAAAAATACTATTCTATGAAGCCTCCTTAGGGATCCGCTTATGAAAAATGACAGACTGCCTTTGCTGATACTGCTGTTTGCGTCGTTTTCGTTTGTCACACTGGCACAGCAGTAGCATCTTGAAAGTGTTTCTGAATGTTTTGTTACACAGTGCATAGCACACAGGGTTCACTGTGCTATTGATGTAGCAAAGCCAGTACCCCAGGTTCCAGAAAGTTTTGGGGATACAGCTGCAAAAGGTGTTCACCAGAACCATGATGTTATATGGGGTCCAGGTAATGATGAAGGCAAACAAAATGGCACTAAGTGTCTGTGCCGCTTTCTTTTCTTTGATAAGTGACATTCGTTTTCGCTTTGTGATCTGACTTCTGGTCTTCAAGGCAAACTTTTTTGCCAGGGTTGCTTCCTTGAAGGACAAGGGCAGGGCTGCAGATGCCTTGGTCATTGATGAAACGCCGTCAGAAGCTGTGGTTGTCTCCGCTGACCCTGGCTGAATTGGAAGCTTAGAAAAGCTCTTCTGGAAATTTCCACCATCCTGAACACTTTTGGGAGGGTGCAGTTTTTTAGGTTTCTTTTCCTTTGATTCTGCGTCAGATTTCTGCAGTTCATCCCCTGACTCATGCAAATCTTCCGAGGAGGGTAGTTTCGTGGAATTGAGGATGGCGCTGTGACCAGGAAGCTTCAGCACGATTGAATAGATGGCTCTGGTCTCTGCAGCAATGTCTTCTTCATCAGAGGAGGCTGAATTTTCAAGGGACGCAGCAGCATCATTGTTGTTCCAGCTGTCACTGCTGCTGTGCTCTTGGTCCCCCTGGTCTGCATTGGGTTCCCAGCTCTTCATTGTGAGCCAGAAGTGGCAGCGTCTGTATTTCTTTCGGGTAGAGCGTTTCATGGTCTGCCGTTGCAGCTCGTAGCTGCTGCAGCTCCGGGAGCTGCCTGTTTGGTGTACGAAGCGTGCGGCCTCTGCTTCGCTGCCCGAACCCTGTAGCCCTGCTAACTCTTTGGTGCGTTTCTCGGTCTCCTTGTAGATCCTCCAATACAAAATACTCATAATGGTGACCGGCAAGTAAAAGGCAGCTATGGCAGTGCCAAAAGTGATGATAGGTTCAGTTAGAAACTGGATGAAACATTCATCAGGAGGCACAGTCCTCTCCCCAACAAAATATTGCCAGAACAAGATGGCAGGGGCCCAAAGAACAAAAGAGATGAACCATGCCAAACCAATCATCACCCCAGCCCTTTTGGTTGTTCGTTTGGCTCTGTACGTAAGCGGCCTAGTGATGGAAAAATACCTGTCAAAACTAATGACAAGGAGATTCATGACAGAGGCATTACTGGCGACATAGTCAATGGAAAGCCAAAGATCACAGGCCAAGTTTCCCAAAGCCCAATGGTCCATGATGATGTACGTGGTGTAAAGATTCATGGAGATAACACCAATGATCAAATCTGCACAAGCAAGACTCAACAAGAAGTAGTTGTTGACTGTTTTCAGTTGTTTGTTAACCTTAAATGCAACAATCACCAGGATGTTTCCTATGATGGTCGTCACTGCAAGGATCCCAGTGAGGAAAGCAATCAAAACTACTTGCCAGACAGCGTGTCTACCCAGAGGGTCTTTGCTTGTGGCATTTAGGGACACATTTGTTGATTCCACAGTGGAGAAGGGAAAACTCTCTGTGGTCTGAGGGAAATCATAGCTGCCAATGAGTGACGCCGCTTCATCAAGTAGTCCTGGTCCATGTGAATCTCTCTTCCAGAAGGAGCTCACATTTGAAAACAGGGGCGAGGTTGAACTGTTATTTTGCATGATCATTGTGGCTCTCTGACATAGTCTGCAGCAGGGAAAAACAAACAAAAAACAAGTGAACAGGTGAAGATGGTAAATAGATAATTGTCCACATACTCATATATAAAAGCCCTTTAGCACTTTGAAAGACGTCTTTAAAAAAAGCCAAGTCAAACGCAGTCACAGAAGAACAAAAATCCCAGGAGAATTTGAACCTGGAGTAGTATTAAAATGCCCCCTAACTCTAACACTTAATTAAGGCACTCCCTGGCAGATCAGCCCTGAACTCCGCATCTCAACAGCCCACTATCCTGGAGCCTTCAAAACTAAATGCCAGACACATGTAGCCACAAATTCTCTGAATCTGAATCAGTGCTGGTCCCCAGTGTGATCCTGGCATTAGCAAAACACAGCCTCAGCCTCTGCTGTCCCCAGCTACAGCTAATGACAAACAAAAATACGGTTCTGTCATTCCTTAAACTATAGAAATACAAGCCAGCATCGTTTCACTGTGTCAAGCTACTCTAACCTGTGAGGCTGCAAAGATCTTTTCATTTTCATCTACATTCCGGCTAGCTGATAAAGGTACTAAAAGTTCTCATTAGCACTTTTTGCACATGCCACTATTAATTTTTCATGCACATTTTTATACTTGGACTAAGGGTTTTGTACATCTAAAGACTTCAAAATGTTTTTGGGGCAACACATGTTAAAATTTCCTTTGAAAATATGGTCTCTAGAGTCAGGAAAAAATGTTTGGCAGATGTATGTCAAAGCAACCATTAAACACTTTAGGAAAAGGGGAAAAAAACATAAAAGGGAATATAATTAAGTCTTAATCGTTTTCCCTAACTACTTATGTAAAATGAAGACATGCTCAGAATAGGAATTTGCATTTCCCTTATTTCATTAACTTCGGTGGTCAACTGACTAGATTCATAGTAGTAAATCAATTATATTATCAAGAAGCAAGAATTCTGATTAAGAAGTCCATCACTGACCATAAATACTGAACAAAATTTCTGTCAAAAAGAAATTTTTGTTTTGTTTTTAACTGTGAATCCTTCCAGAGTCAATATGTTACGGTATGAGATAATAATGAGTATCACAAAGCACCAGTGTTATGTAAAATATTTACCCAAAAGAGGAGGTTTTTGTTTTTTAATTAATTTCTAAATTCTGTTTTCCCTTGAACTGTACTTGGTTTTGTTAGCAAGCCATAAGACACTACGGGATCTTCAATGGTGCAGTTACTTTGACATATGCAGTAAACAGACCAACAATTCCTTCCCTCAGCTTATGCACAATAACTAGCAGAATCCCCCCTCCATATTTTGATATCTAGCGTAAATGAGATATTAATTTTTCTCTTTATTAATAGGAAGACAAGGTTACAATGATGCTGCCTTATCCTAATTTAATTTGATCCACTCTTAATGCATTCATCATCATATCACACAGGATGTGAACATAATAATAGCATAATAATAACAGTAAATATTGCTCTGGAAAATCACACAGTTAAATTTAACTCTTTTCCTGATAGAAAGATTGAAAATTTGGAACAACCCAAACAATTTCTAGAAAGAAAAATCATAAGAATTTTATAAACTCTAAACCAACATTGATAACTTTGATTTTTCTTAAAATCAAACTTTGAGTTTTCTTAAAATCAAAGTAGGTTGAAACTAAAATTAGCTTTTAACAAACAAACTTTGACATTCCAAGTTTTCTTTTTTTTTTTTTTTTCAAAGTTCATATTAAAGAAGTGTGCAGTTTTGCATGAAATTTCAGGCAAAAAGACAATCTGAAAATTTGTCAAGCTGCTCCTCTAAAATGTTCAATTCTTTAACCATTTTAATTGTTCCTTTCCCAACAAAATCTAAACAAACTTTTCTAACACAATTTCACCACCTCC
The DNA here is from genome assembly GCF_000700745.2 of Antrostomus carolinensis. Classification (NCBI taxonomy): domain Eukaryota; kingdom Metazoa; phylum Chordata; class Aves; order Caprimulgiformes; family Caprimulgidae; genus Antrostomus; species Antrostomus carolinensis. Next base: position 123,925 of record NW_010302943.1, on the reverse strand, counting down.
TTGCCATCTATTAGAGAAGCTGTGGGACAAAACATATTTGTTTTTTTTTTCTTCCTCAAGATATATCACTTCTGACTATGGAGCTAGTATAGTTCAGGCCACCAAGCACACAGCAAGATGTCCTCACCAATCCCTATCATACCGTTTCAAAGAAGATGCAGAGGTCAAATCTGTACTGTGTGAGAGAGATAGACTCAACTCATCTAAGCTAATGAAATAAAAGACTGCAGAAAGTCATTTACAAAAAGGCAAGTAGAGGTCTGGATGTGAAACTCTCTTACTTTCATTCACACCCCCTCAGGCACAGTCATACCAGCTCACTCCTTTGCCCTGACCAAAGACAGCTTTCATTTACATGGCTATAAAAATAGAGACCCCACATACTCAAAAATTACAAATGAAGGCCTGTGGAAACCCAATGTACAATAATGTTCTCCTTTGAAGAAGATAGCGAAGCAGTATTCAAGTGTGGCTTGTCCCTTCCAATATGTGGGTGAAACAAAAACACAGTTCACTTGTGAGCAATCACTTCAGTAAGTGTTGACAATGTTCTTGCTGGCTGTTTATGTGCCAGGGTGGTTGGGCACTGGGGAAAAAAATCTTTGACTCAAACAGGATTGCTGGAACCATCCTTCTTGTAATGGTTTACTTAGGAAGCAGGCATCTCTTCCAGAGCTGTCAGATAGGATGAGGTCAAAAACAGAATAGTATAAGAGAGATCTGAAATAATGATATTTGCTAAATATATGCCAGAAATGATTAATGTTATAGGGTGCAAGCCTTCCTTCACTGACATTAGGGACAGGGAGCAGAGGATGAAAGCCAGAAAGCATCCCCTCCACAGACATACACTTGTAAAAACTCTGCAAGGTAACACCCATCATAGTTAAGTATTGATTGAGAAGTCTGACAGGTAAGTTTAGATGGTGATGATATCATTATGCTGCTTTTTCATAAAAAGAAGACAAGCTGGTATCTTCTATTACACAAGAAAGGACCAGGCAGGAGATACTGACAAAGGAAATTAAACTTTCATTACAGGGGATAGAATAAAAAACAACATCACTTAGATGTGATGGTAGAAATAACAGTATTACTAAGAAATAAAAATAGTTGACAGTTTGGTAGTACTTCCAATTTTCATTGCATAACACAACCATAAACTAATGTAAAGTGTAGCCTTGGAAGTCTGAAACAACTACCACATAAAAGATACAAATAATCTTGCAAAATTAATGTGTAAATGCTGCACTATCTATCACTAAGTCCACAAAACAATTGTGAATTCTGTTTAATTGTAGATTTTGAAATGGAGTTTCAATGTAAATTAACCAACAAATCCTTTCAGAAATGCTGTGTTTCAAAAGACTCATAATGAGGAAGCCTGGGAAAACTGGACTTTAGCTGCAATCTTTCAGATGCTGAGCAAGTGCCAGAACCAAACCTTTACTTCTCAGGTCAATTCTCCTGTCCCTGAACTACAAAGCAATTTCTCTAAGCCACTGTTTCAATTAAAACTTGCATAGTCCTTAGCAGTCCAGTAACTGAGGAAGAGGAGTGACTGAGAGCAACCCACCAGCAGCTCCCTGCTGCCCAGTGCAACCCTGCAAGCTGGCACTTGGCTTTTTAAACTCCTCAGGCATTAAAGGGACTCCTAAACTGGCATTGACGGGACTATTTGATAAAATGGAAGTGCTAGCAGGATAATGAGTACAGTCCTTTGTTATTCTGGCTATTCTACAAGCTCCTGTAATTGAACTGTTAAATTAAATAAAAAATGTATTACCCATATGTTCATCTGCACAGAAAAAAATATCACTACCACCATACCATACCAGACCAGTGCAGCTGGATTGTCTTCCCCTTAGGAAGTCAAAGCAAGCTAAGTTATCCATCATTTCCCAAAACTGACATTCATTTTCTGCTTTCTCTGTAAGAAGTGTAACAGGGA
>NW_010302943.1:97506-121957 GCF_000700745.2 Antrostomus carolinensis | reverse complement strand
AGGACGTCCCAGGTCCAAGAAGGACAGCGTGCCCTGCCGCGCAGCCTGCCAGCACCTGCCCAGCAAGCCAAGCTCAAAGCCAGAATACTGCGACCAAGTGGGGAAGCAGCCAGACATATTTGGGTAAAACAAACAGTGCAGTGCAGCCTAAGTGAGGCAAAGAAACCAAACTGTGAAATTATTATAGGTTTATATACCAGGATAAGAGTTTACAAAGCATTGGTACGATACACTACATTACAATTTAAAGCCAGAGAGTAACAAAGGAAACTATTTTTAGGCCAAGAATATATAAATACTTACCTAAGATTACTGCTAAGCTATTCACCATGGTTTGTTTTTTGTTTGTTTGGGGTTTTTTGGGTTTTTTTCTTGTTTCTGCTTTTTAATAAAAGCTTATGAAAGGTACAGGCCAGGGAACACCAGAGGCAATGTACACTTCCCAGCATTATTCACGAAAAGTGTAGGCACGGTAGAGGCAAAGGCTATGCAAACTTTCATATACAGCCTTCCCAATGCATTTCTGCTCCCTGGCCCATTGGAGGGACTGGGATATTAGATATGCCACTAAGATCCATTGGAAGGGAAGGACAAAGCAGCTAAAGAATTTACAACTAATTTCAATAAATGGGTAAAGCACAGATTTAAAAGCCTGAATTTTTGAAAAAGCCTAATCCATTGCACATTGCTTTAAATAGAAAGTAAAACATAATACAGAGTAGGAACGGTTCTCTCACACATTTTTACTGCATTTCATTTCTCTCTGCGTATTTTGTATTTCATATTTCAGCAGCTGTGTTAATATTTCACGTTTCAGTTTACCATATTTTTTCTGTTCCTTACACCTTCCTATTCACTACCACATAACCTTCATGTTTGCAGAGAAGTCTGTTTTCTTGCTGTCTTTAAAAGGTTCTAAGATGTATTTTCTGGGAAGTCAGGTAGCACTCTATGGGCTTGGCTGCATGTGAGCTTAAAACCAGCAAGCCTTTCTGACTGAAGAATTTCACGTCTCATCTGTTTGCACAGACAAGAAAATTGCTTACTTTATTTTTCCATTGTCCTCTGCATTGCTCTTGTATACACATTAGCCTAAACAGCAGAGAACTCCATGGGGTGAATTATAAACCTGTTTTCTAACATAAAGAAACCAAGCCTTTAGAATGCTTAATGCAGTTACCTAAACTAGCACATAAGCTTTGTTCCAAAGCTAATATTTGGTAAAATAAAAATCTATATGAATTTTAAAGTTTTCCTGAAATTATGCCCCAGATTACATATACCTATTTTTTAAATCACACATAGGTTGGTTTTTTTTTCAAAATACAATAAAGAATTTTAAAAACTTGGAATGAAAAAAAATAAGATGCAAGTATTCACACTAGTATTCACAGTTTTACATTTATTACATATCAGCTCACATTACTTGCAGCTAATGTAGCACAAGATGCAGGTTTCCTTATGAATGTGTATGTGGTAACAGGAAGTACAATGTAATTATCAGTGAACAGGACCACAGATTTACCATGACTTACTTATACTGATGATTAAATATATTATACTCAATATAGTTTTGCATCTTTGCAGAATGAGAATACAGAGCCATAGAAATCAATCCCATTATGAAATATCCTGTGCACTCTCTTACAAGTTCACAGTAGACAGAGACAAATAAGTTACATACTTCTATACTTTTATATATAGGTACACATAAGAATATATATGTACAAATGTCACATAAAAGTGTGACAAAAGTATGTGCATATATATCTCCAGATAAAAGTCTATATATATATATGCAGATATATATACAAATATATGTGTATTTATATATACATGCATATGTGTGTATATACATATACATACATATATCTGCAGATATATATACATATACTTTCGTCATGTTATTCCAAATATTGTCATAAGGAAACTCTGTATCTTTCACTAATTAGCTATCAACGTGATATAGATAAAGCTCAGTCAAATGTATCCCACTAACACTTTAACCCAAGCTCTTCCATTTTCTCTCCATAAAGATGTTTTCTTTATGCTTACTAAAATTACCTAGATTTAATGTCAGTGCTTTAAAATCACTTTTGTGATTAAGGAATTAATTTGCTTATTTTTTGCTTACCGTGTTACTGCTGTTAGTGTGTGAGGTCTAGCATGAGCAAACTAGGAATGCATGTCTTTAATCGTGTATGTTGTTTTCATTACTTTGGAGAGAGTTTAGAGCACCTAATGCACAGCACCAAGCTACCTGAGCTGTCTCCCTTGCTGTTCTGCAGTCAGCAGAAGGGGGCATCCCTCCCAGGGAGGAGACGCGGGGAGATTGTAGAATCATAGAAAGGTTTAGGTTGGAAGGGACATTTAAAGGTCGAGTCCTTGCTACCTCAGGTGTTCCTGCTGGGAGGTGTAAGGACACCACACTGGAAGTACTGAGACTGCCCATCTCACACAGCCAGGAAAATTGGTGTCTAAATTGGGCCAAGGGAAAAGCCTCTTTTATGCCTTAATTTGCCAATTAGGTTTTGCCAAACACCTGCCATCTCCTTCACTTAGGACGGAGAGGCTTCTGTTCAGACTGCCCAGCTGTACCTGCAGCATCCACTGTGGGCCTTGCTTGCCTATACGGTGTTGCTTTTGCAAAACTTGCTCTTCCAAACACCTTACTTCATGTAGTATGAGCCTTCCACTGAGGGTTTTTATATTATGACAGAAATGTAACTTTGAATACTCATGTGTTTTAATGGCCAATGATTTCAGTAGAAACATTTGCTTGTTTACACAGCTACAAAAGCAAGAATAAGTACTGTGTTACCACTAGGACCCGAAAAGAAAAAAAATCTCAGACATATTGCATCTGTTGCCATTTCAAAAATCCAGATCTGTATTTCTGATTCCTTCCACTTAAGTCTTCTATTTAAGACAGAATTTGTTACATGAACTGTATAATTCTCCAGCATATTTTTTTTTCAAATATCCATATTTAACAAACATACATCCTAGTCTGCATAGTTAAAAGGACAGTGATTTTAACAGATACCCACATTTACTTAATAAGTGTTTCTGTGCTATTTGTAATTTATTTATTCTTTAGCGTCAGTGACCCAATACTCGTTCACTCCACGACTTGTAGTTTCAAAATAATTTTATCTTGAAATCTCTAAAATGATTCCAGGGAGAAGCTTCAGAAATGAGCTTCTAATCCCAGTTGTGATATGGCCTGAGGGCAGTGAAGGTTTATCATGTGTAGCAGCAGCAGACTTGCTGAAGGAACGATACTCAGGCACGTGCACTTAGTGGTTATTGTCTGAACAGCTCCTAGAGATCAGACTAAAACCTCCGAAAGCCTGAGGTTGGATGTCACTACAATTTTCAAATGCTTGAAAACTAGAGTAAATCAGGTCTTGGTTAATTAAGATTACAGTAAATATTGACTATCAACTCAGACAGTTAAATCTGAAAGATGTGTTTTTACAAAGAGAAGAAATTATTTAAACTCCGTGCAGTTTCTCTTTCAGAGAGCTTGATTAGAATTATATCCCACCTATTTAATTGATACTGGAGGAAACAGACATGTGGTCCAAAACATAGTCAGAATTACAAACAAATACTAGGAGTTTTATTAACTTTGAGTAACCCACTGACTTTGCAGGTATCTGGGGACAGGAGGGTTTGGCTGAATGATTTGGCTTATTAGCAGACCTCTGTACTATCTTTAATGAAACTGCTTTAAAACAAAGTAATCAACTGATTATGCTATAAAAATAAATACCTTTTTGCTTTTACTGTTTGCTCACTGATACAACATACCACCAGGGAAAACTGGGAAACAGTACAAACATTTTTCAAGTACCAAAGAAGACAGAGAGCCTGGACACTGAGCTTTAAAGAAGCTTACCTGACACCTGACACACACTTCTGAATTTCATTTGTCTGTAAGAAGAAAAGGAAATGACAAAATGCTGTCAAGCCTTGAAACTAGAAAATTGAAAATATTTTTTTTGTGGAAATCCTTTCCATGGAGAGAATATAGATAGCCCAAAGTAAAAACGTAAATAAAAACTCAAACCACAATTCTGATTTTTTGCCTTTTCAAAAACTATGTTTTTTTTCCTTTGGAAAGTAATTTCATTTTCTGTCAACTTCAAGCTGAATCTCAGATATTTTTGACAAATGCTCCTGAAAGCAGATGCCTTGTTATTTATTTAGGGAAAATAATAAAAAATATCTGTGTTTACATCAAGGTCTGGCAAAGAGCTATCAAAGCCTCCGGTCCAGATGTCATGTTTACCTGGTGTCAGGTCATGTTATATGAAAAAGATCTCCAACCTAAATAATTTAGTTGTGTTAAATAACTTGAGTTTAAAGTTCTCTTGAGTCTGAGACAATCTTCTAAATTGTTCTATTGCTGACCACTACATTTTCTACTGTAACTATGGCATTGCATGCAGGTGCTAAAAATGCAGACCATTATCCATTGATGGACAGTTTGGCAATTTTACATAAGATGCAATAAAGTGACCTGAACAATGTTAGGAAACACTCTATTAAGGGAAATTTATTGTTATTGGCTTTGGTGATTGAAATATTACTGCTATGTACTATGGCAAAACCAACACTCTCACACTGGACAGATGTGTACTTGAAAAGCTGAAAGAAAAAAAAAACAAAACTGTTGAGAGTTTTCAGCTACAGGAGAAAAATTGCTAAGAAATAGCTATTAGCTAAGGAAGTCTATATAGATATTTAGATACTGGAACCATTCATATGGAAAAGGAGATTCTAGGGGAGAAATTTTGTCTCAGAATGTTATGTTTTTAATCACATTACTTATTATTTTTTCCAAATAACGCTTTAAATCATGCAAACATAATATTTTAAACAAAACATTTTAGTTTTGTTCCAAGTGAAAATTAGCAAAGTTGGTCAAAAAGTATAATTTTCAGTGTATTTATTTATTTAATTGTATCACATAATGGAAATGCCTAACATCTGAGATTTGGGCATATCCTTTTGCACTGGTAATTTGATCAAAGCATAAAAGTATAAGAAATGTGCTAGTAACTTATTAAGGAATGGATCTATTGCGAGGGAGGTGAAGAACTCTGTGTGTGCCCTTTTTATAAATTACTTATTTCTTCAATACAGTTGTAAGCAAAATTCTATTATAGAGTTGAAAAGTAATATTTTTTATCTTAATGAGACACCTTGGTAAATAATCAGACAAAAAGGGAAAATGCTTTGTTTCAACATATCCCTGGAAATATTTGTATAAATACTATGTTTCAGTATTCACCAGTATATCTTAAGTCAATCTTTCCACCTGTTTAAAAGTGAAGTTTAACACCCACTAGGTGGCACAATAGTTATTCAGAAGCAAAAGTCTGGACTTTGCAACAAAATCTTAACTAGTGTCTCATAAAGCCTATGTCTTATAAATGGAAATTATAACCAACCAAATTATATCTATTCCTTAACAGGGACAGCACCTAAAAGAAATGCATGTCATCCCAATATTGGTCTGAATCAAACTAGCACCCAAATTACTGAAAACTGTGTTTTATGCTGTAGCCTAACTTAACTTATTTTTTTCCTGGAGTAAACACAACTGAAAGTCCTGGTGGAATTCTGTAACTTAATCAAAATGGCCCATTCCAAACTCTGACCGTCTGTATGCATGCTGCCAGGAATTTGTAAAGTCTCTGGGAAATCAGTAGTAGCAGACACTGCGGATTTTAATGCATGCAAGCAATTGTTCTTTACTCAGATGCAGACAAGTAATTAAATAATGCTGCAATGCTATAATGGGCGTTTTGCAGGGTTGGTGGGTTTTTTTTTTCTTTTTTGAGTTACACAACAAGATAAATGGAGACATGACCAATGAAAATAGTCGTGACAGAGAAGGAAGAGGTGCTAATGAAAAATTTATTTTGAGTTATTCTACATAAATGCCTGTTGGTAACTCTTGTGACAGGTTCCTACTAGCATTTCATAAGGTTGCTATATATTTGTTGGCTTGAATATCTGCCTTTTCTGCCTACTCGAAATATATCCTGAGCTTGATGTTTTAGAACTAGAGACTTAAAACATCAGTTCTAGTATAAAGAATATACATTCTCAAAGCAGTGATTTTATTCATTGTGCAGAATGGACCTGCCCCAGCAGTTAATTGCATTTGCACTGCAGAGCATGGGTTTCTCAAAGACCCTCTTGCTTTATGGCTGTAGGAGGTGTGTAGTAAAGGAGGCACAAGGCTGAGGAGAATAAAAGAAGGACTCACACTTAAGTGAGTTACATGTGGAACTCGAGTGTATTCCTAATTCTGTCACAGGCTTCCACACGTTACAGGAAGAGTGACCTATGCAGATCTTTAAAATAATATCACCTTACCTTGAAAGGATACTGCAAAGCTGAATTTAGTAACTCACAAGCACGCCTCTAATTTTGTATATGCAGCTTTGCAAAATGAACTATCTTGAACTGTATCTTTGCAGGTTTTCATCTGCATGCTTCTAAAATGTTAAAATCATTCCATCAACAAAAAAGACCATTTTTAAATCCAGCAACTACATATTCATCTACTATACTACAGGTTTTCTACTTACTATCTAGCTAGCACACTCACGGTACCCTGCACTCTCTCCTTGTTGCTATTTCTGAGGTTTCATGCATTGTGATATGGCAAATAGAAAGACATGGAGATATAATTGCATTAGCTGTAAGGGTTGCTATCTAAGTAACAGGATTTTGCTTCTAAAATAAGAAGGTAAAGTGGACTCATGATTGTTTGTATTTGCTCTTTCAAGCCTATAAAATCTGCATTTTGCAAATCCATTACAGTCTAGGATAATCAACAAAATCAGGAGTCCTAGCTAAATTAGAAGGAAAATAATCCTCCCAGCTTTGAAAGGGTTGCTCAAATGGCAAGTAGAATATATTACTTCCAGAAAGGAAGTGGAAGGCTAGAAGAAAGAGAATCTGCACCTAGAAAAAAAAAATATCTCCTACCCTGAAAGGTCAGAGGAATTTTAATGCTTGAACTAAGAATAGGGATGCACACTGCATGTGGTTTCACCAAGTCTCATTGCCCAAAAAAAGAAGTATTAATGCTTCATTAACTATTAAGTATTTCCTTCCATTCATCTGCCTTTATCTTCTGGCTGACCACTTTTATGCTTTGGTTTGCCACTGAGCTGTACTTCCAGGTTGCTGTGGGTCTATCTGACCAATTATTTTTTTAGGATCAGAAAAGAATTCCCTATTTGGTTGCCACTCAGGAGGGTATTTTGTTTGTTGGTTTTTTAACCTTTCTTGGCAGTCCTGTAGTGATACATGTGGGTGAAAGCTCCCAGGACTGAGAAGTCTTAATTAGGTAAGTATCTGCAGCAATCCGTGGACAGACTCCAGATGAGGCAAATGGATTTGGGATTTCTACTGGTGGATATCAGAGCAGAGGACAAATTACAACCTCAGTTGCTGCTCTTGGCACCTTACCCTCCCATTTCTTGCAGTTTTAAAGGTTCACTGTAGAAGGGCCAGTGTAGGCTCTGCCTCTGGTTTGCCTGCATGACCTGAGCAACAGCTCCCAGAGATGTTTTTAATTCAGTATTCCCAGTTTGCAGGACTTGTGAGCTGGTTCCCTGTGTTCAGAGAGAAGCTTGTACTGTAATCTCACTGTGTTCTCCTAAAAGACCTGCCCTGTGGGGCAGGGGATGTCCTTTGTAGAGGAAGAGGTGCAGCTAGAGTTTGCACCAAGGACTGCGGTATGAGGAGAAAAGTGAATGATCAGTGTAAACTTCATATGCTTGTGAATGCTTCTGTGCTAAAAGCTCCTGGAGCCCTGCATAATACTTCACTGTACGAAAAATCTGGATAAAAACTAGGGATTATAAAATACAGTGGAAGGAATGACAGAAGATAAAACAACTGAATAGGTAGAGCATGGTGAAAAGATTATTAAGATGCAATCTGTTAACTCCTTATGGGAACCTGAAGTCAGCACAGAAAGCAGGGAGGGCGTGCAGGCAATCATCCCTCTCAGGATTAGTATTCTTGTATCTCAAAGTAGCAACAAAATCACTTGAAATAAAAAGACATTTCCATTAGTTGGAGCAGCAATTCTCTGTCATCAGTCCTCCCTCTTCCTACGGCAGCCCTGATTGCTAACTCTTTAAGAAAGTGAGGCTATTACAGCCACAGCTATAGTTAGGAGAGGAGTCCAGGTGTAACAGAGTGAAGATGTCAAGAACAGCTGGGGCTTGTAAGGCCCTTCTAGAGAAATAAGCATGTTCAGTGATGAATTACGCAAAATTAAGCAAGAAAAGTAATGCTTGAGAGCTGCTGGAAAAAATGCCTCTATCTAAAAGAACCTACATTTTTGTTTTTCACAGCAGAAATACAAATTCAAAGAGTAGGAACGGAAGAACAGGGTTCTGTTAAAAGTATCAGAATTTTACAGAGCAAGACAAGTGCACAGAGTTGTTCTGGCATATATTATAAACAAATCAATGTCTTATTTCTCATCTGTGTGACAGCAAAAGTGGCAGTGATGACCTTGATGAAGAGAAGGAAGAAGCCACACTGCCAACCAGACTTTCCAGAAACTCACACCTTGTGTTAAATAAATAAATAAATAACTAAATAAATAACTAAATAAATAAATAAATAAAAGTCCCTCACCCAGTTACTTCAGTTTTACACCATTTCAGCTGAGACTGAGATCTCATCACAGATGCCTGGTACCACAGCATGAAGAGCAGAGCTAAAAAGAGAATCAGGTTTCCAAAGAGACAAGGCGTTACGGAGGAGCCAGTGACTCGGCACAGCGAGCTGAGGCCAGGTTATGGCAGATAAACACGTAAGCCTCTGAGTCAAGTCCTTCTTCCTGACACTCCAGCTGCTGCAGAGCAACTGTCTGAGCAAATCCATCATGCTTGCTTCTGAAAAAGTCTGTATGGGATGTCTTTGATTCAGTATTGTTTTATGAGAGAAAGGAGGCGGGGAAAACTCAGTCTCAATAAAGCAAGAAGACATTAAAAATAACAGACGAGAAAAAGAAAAGCAGCTTGTTCCCAGGCCTATCCTCACATCAGTGAATTGCCGTAGCAGAAGAATGGCACAGATAAGCAATGGCCCATCTGATACCCTGATCTCCCTGGTGATACCAGCAGGAAGCTAACGGACCCAGTCTGGTGCTGGTGGCACTGAGAGCCCCAAACAGCTCCTTGCTACTTGGGAGGCAGTGGTTGCTGAAAGGGAGCAAGTGTATGGCATCTCAATAAACCCATGGGAACAAGGAAAATGCACTATCTGGATTTATCTGTATGCACATGAAATACAGGGGTAAGGGCATGTGGAAGTAAACTGGAGCTGGCTCCTCAACTGGCTCACTGCTGAAATATGATAAGAGACTGGAGTCTACATCCTGACTGGCTTCTTTATCTTTTCTCTTTAAGTGACATTCATGTTTTAGTGATAACTAATAATTTTCACCAGTCAGTCCAGAAGTGATGTGCAAGGCATATAACCATGTTATTATGAAAGTGAACATGTGAATATTGTATTAACATTTGAAAAATCTTAGCCTTCAGGAGGCCAAACACGGTTGCATTGCCAGCAATAGCCAGGCAAGACTGAACAGTTTTTTGCCTGAGCTGCTGTATTTATGTACAGTGTTTCTAGCAAAGTGGGATTTTTTTGTAATCCTTGCAACTACAAGGATCCTGCATCCCGAGTCCTTCTGTACACCTTTGATGTATTGTTCTCAGACACAGAAACAAACAAACAAACAAAACACAACCCCTGTTTCCTGCTTTGCTTCCCTTGGTAGCGCAGCAGAGCTTGAAGTTGCTTATACACAAAAACTTCCATGTCATGGATCCCTTATGACTCTACAGACAATGAGAAATACCACATCCATGGTCAGTTAAAACAACATATACCCCTAGTCTCCCAGGAAGGAAGCAATTTTTACCATTTCAGGTTTTGGTCCAAGAGAGCTCTTGATATTTCTTTCTAAAAATGTTATTTTGAGGGCATAAAATACAACAAGATGCTCAAGCTCCACAAAAATAAAAACCACTGTAAACTGGACGTCCACCCTGTCTCTGCCCTAAAGGCTTAACTTCTCTTCAGTATTGTTTATATTACCAGCTTAATTCTGTCTAAATTGCTTCAACAGTATGAGCTTTCAAAGAAGACATATTAGGACAAGTTCACTCATATCAGGAGGATGTACTGTTTTCCCTTGTAGCACAAGAAGACTAATTTGAATTTGTAAAAGTAAATTGAACTATATATGTGAATAGGAATGCAGGACCCACGTCACTATAATATAGTCAGACCAGAAGGGCCAAACAATGACACGGTGGTGTGGTGGTGTAACAGCTAGAAGCAATATTTAAGGGGTTTTCAAAGACGAGGCAACTCAGTATCTCCGTCCTGCTCTTAGGTGGATCCATAATGACTGTCTGCTGGCTCCATTCAGAGATCAAATACTTACACCAGCTGGGCTGCACAGCCAAAATAATGTTTCAGGGAGACAAAAAACAAATTTTTTATCAAATCAACGTTAGCAATTCTGAGCAGAGAGATAAGAAACAACACTGCTGTGGTCCCTCAATATTATTGTTTTAAAAAAATAATGTATGTCACTTAGCATCATTAAAACATGCATTATTTATTCATTTCTTTACATTTTAAAAGTGCATTTGGTCTATACTGAGTCAGAACCAGTTATAATGTTTATAGGTGTGTATAATATGTAGAATGTGTAGGTACCTCCAGTAGTGACAAACTACATCATATCAGGTTTGAAACACTATTGAGGGAAAAACTAAGGTGCATCCGCCCAGTTATAATGGCACCTGTGTGTGCTTTTATTATTTACTTTGTGTCTACACCACTGAGTATGAAGGATTTAATTGAACTGCTCTATCATCAATACAGCACACAGCAGGATTTTCTAGATTTTTTGCTATATTGTGAATTTATCATCAAAATGGTGCTGGATTTCCCTGTCATTCTCAATACTGTGTGCTAAAAATACATTTTCTAACAAAATGCTTAATGAAAATTAAAGTTTTGGGGTACCTATCCATCACTGAAAAGTACCTATTGACTTTGATTAGGCATTTAGCATCCGATCTCTAGCTTTTTAAAAATCCTACTCTTAACCAGAAAACATGGCCCAATTTCAGAGATTCAGATTATCTGCATTTCTGCTGAGGCCAGTGACAAATTACGAATTCATACAGGAATTCTGAGATCTTGAAGGAAGTAATACTAACTTAATTATTGACATTTAATGATATTAATTGTAATTAATCCACGAGGGACAGTTCTGAATCACAGTCACTCTGCTACGTATTAATATTTACCTTAGCTTTTGAAATGGAGAATTGTGCCTAAATCTCACTGTGGCCTGTTTTGATCTGAGCTTGCTTTTCCAAATGTCTCTGTTTCCCCATCAATTCCTCTCGCTAATCTTTATTGCTGTTTCACAACACTTACATCTGAAAATGTATCCATATAGTCAGTATCCTCCAAGCTCCAGTTTATTAGTGAATACAAATAAGCTGCGACTCTTTAGGATTCATGTAAGCCTATCAATATTCCCATGCTGGCTGTGCTTTCAACTGCAAGAGAAATGTACCATGTCTGCAGCTGCAGCATATTAAAACTCAAAAATGAGGGTTTTGATGGCACTTGCACATTTTTGCCCTTTCATCTGTCCTTTATCACTCATTTACTCATAGGAGGAAGTGACTTTTCCTGCCAAGGTAGAGGTAAATTGTGTCAGACAAGGACAAAAAAAAAAGATTCATTAGTGTACCAGAGGAAACGATTTCTGAGATGCAAAGTGTCAGCAGAAATAAGAGTTTCTACTATTTTGCTCCCTTGACCTTATTCAAAAAGGCATAATAAACCACACAGCTTTTTGCTATTAGACATAATTTTCAAGTTATAGGACCTAGATGAATCCATTTTTCACTAAAGCTTCTCTACTCATCAGTACTTGTTTTTCCTTTCATAAAAAAGAGGAAAAGCTTTTCTGAGAAGTAGAAATAAAAATGTGTTTTCTACTTGTAAAAATGTGAGTGTTGGGAAATAATAAACGCTGATGTAATTGGAAATATTGTCCTTAATTCCAGTGCTGCAAGATCTCACACTGAGTTTATTTCAATACACTTTGTTTGTAATTTCAATATTGTTTTTTCCATTTGAGTAATTTAGCACATATTCAAAGCCTCTCACCCCTCTTATTCTGTAACATAAATTTAAAAAAAAAAAGCAAAACCCAAGCCTTAATATTACTTAGACTACAAAATTTCGCCATTGGAGGAAGACAAGGTGGAGACATGAATACACATGCATGTTTCGTGCATGTGTATTCATAGGAGAGAAATGGAATTTATGGCATCAGAGGAGAGAAATGGAAGACATTTAAAGCTCCAGCCATAATACAGTCTCTAGTACAGGAGAGTTTCACAGAATGATAGGGATGTGGCTTATAGGGAGCTCACTGTCAGACCTTCAGGGATTTTGCTCTTTATACAGTGCACAAAATCTCTATAGCTAACAACACGTTTGTGACCCTCGTTATCCCAAGGAGCTGAAAGGCTGGGATTTTACTCTCTCTGTGTGCCAAAAACCCCAAGTATAAGAAGCCAGTGTGGCAGGGTCTCATGTGTGCAATCCCAATTCCAAGTTTCTGAGCACTAACTTCACTGTGCTTTCAGCTGGCTGCAATTTATCCAGGTGCACTGCTGGGCTGGGATGCTGTGCACTAAATATCACAAAGTAACTTCCCAGCAATAGACCTCACAATACAGCAGGTTGGAGTTCTCTTAAGACTGCTAGGTTTTTTCATCTATTCATTGAAACTTCTGGGTAGGAATCAAGCCAACTAGAAGAACAGAAGATCAAACCTGGAAGGCATGAACCCGAATAACCAAATCTGAGCTGATTGCACTTACAGTGCCTTACTCTAGTAAGAGGCAGGGAGCACCATCTAAAGACATAGGTGGAGAGAAAATTAGCACTGCTAACAAAATGTACAGGGATAACTGATGTGCACGCACACAGGGCAGGATTCAGGGATGCCTCATTTTAGCAGTAAACGGAGAACGAATCCATGTGTCTCTCCCTTTACTACCCTTTTCCTTTACTCTATGTCATTAATTTTCTTGGCTCTATCAAGTACTTGGCCATTTCCCAGTCTGATTCATATCCATATTATAATTTTCACTCATAACTGTTATTAAAAAAAGTCTACATCGATATTAAATAGGAATGTCTTATTGCAAACCTAGGGAATCTACAAAAATGATTTCTTCATTAGAAGGTTTCTTCAAGGCAGATTTTTCTATTAAGTAATTTTCACTGTAATGTCCACTTAATTTTAATTTATAGAAATGAAATGCAAGCAAATTCAGATAACTTAATTGTCTAGTAGGTGCACATAAGATGTGGATGACAACCAGGTTCTTTCTTTAGGAATTAAGATGTTACTTTTTTTCTTCTAACATGTAAATAAATTTTCAAATAATTCAACCAACAATTTTGGTTCCCTTGAACTTGTAAGAACCAGTTCATAACTCAACACTTCCCAATAAAAACACCCATTCAAACATCTTCCCCTGTATATACTTAAGCACAGAGTCCCTTGTGTGTGCATGGACACACACAGATGCAATGCGGCATGCTTAGAGAAGTCAATAGGCTACACAAGGCTCTCTTCCTTACAGGAGTCACTGGTATGTCATTCTGCAGCTCACTTCAATCCCTCATTTTCATAAATGGCTATAAAATCCATTTACCTATGTGTGATGTCCAAGTCCCAACTCAACTATTCCATAAGACAGATTAATGCCTTCAGAAGAAAACTCCTTAAAGCTAACAGGAAGTAGTTAATAGCTATTTAATTTGACCTTTTCCTTAAAGCCAGGTAAATATCAAACCTTAGTTTGCACGTCTAGATGAAATTTGATTTGAGAAATCCAAGTGGAATAGTGAAAGTTTCACAGCTCTTGATCAATGCTATCGCACCTGATTAGAACAGCCACTCAACAGGGATCCCAGTTCTGCTTCCTTTGCTCACGTTCAGTAGCATGGACACGGATAGCGCAAGCAAACTTAGTGGGGAAATGGAGATAATTCAGTGCTGTGAAAAGTTGCCATCAACTGGATTAATAAATTGGTTCTTATCAGCTCAATTTTATACTTTGCAAGATCTCTCTATATGTGCCTTCTGTTAACCAATAAAGCCTGAAATCTAACCTGCAAAGGGTATTGCATGGGAGGCTCCCACTGGTTCTAGGAACAGACAGTCCCATGTGTGCAGAAGCTTCCCAGAATGACTCTTCTGTCCTCATTAGGCTTCTATTAGACAATTTAAGTTCTTCACTTCCAAGCTGCAATGCACTATCCTGCTCTTAATAGATTTGGACTTAGCCTTTTAAGTAACAAACAATCCTGATTTCTTTTTTAATAATTTTCTTCTTCTGTTTGCCATAAGATCTTCACCCTAATCTCTTCTAAATATAAACAAACTTGGGAGGTTCCTTATATCTGTGTTAATATGACTTTTCTGCAAATTTGTATTGACCTCTAATTTTTCTTTCAGCTCATTTCCATCCATACAAAACAGGAATAAAAACTTACCGTTCTTATTCATGATTTATTCTAATAACTCAGAGATGCAAATAAGTTCATAAAGTGTAAAGTAGTAAAGAAGGATTATTTTTCAATTGTTTCTTTTCTGCAAAAACGGTATTAAGTCTGGCTCATAGTAAATGAAGGACAGCATTTATGTCTTCATTCAAAATGCACTTAACAGGAAACAATCGCTTCCAAATACACTTGCCTATATAGAGGTGGTTGTTTCTCTACAAGTTTAGAATTGTAGCTTATATAATGGATTCTGAAAAATTCATTAATAAACTGCACGAAAACTGCATAAAAGATAACGCACCAAAATTGTTTGCGATATTTTCCACCTTTAAACTACCTAGGAAATAATGATCTGCAAGCTCATTATTTTCTATATGCTTGGGTAATATTTGACCTTCTGTGCAAGCTAAGATCTGAGTGAAGAATGTGTGATATACATAACAAACCTAACTTTTTTTCTTTCTTCTTAAAAGAACTGGCAGCATATATCCACTACCTTTTTTTTTTTTTTTTTTTTTTTTGCAATCAGAGAATGATGAGGACAACCACGTCATATAGCAATTCACCATTGGACAAATAGAGATGGTTTAATCCTGAACTATGTGTAGCAGTCAGGGATTAGACGGATGACAATCTGAGTGCAGGAAACCATCTGGACCACTGGGAAACATCTACCTCCTCAGTGCTCTGAAGCTCACTCTATAAATACCCGCTGCACTGGGCTGAGGTAGCTGCACCCTCACAGCTATTCATACATCCTCTGTGGGTCAGCAGGATTTTGCTTGGTCTGTGAAATTTATAATTTCACTATCATTTTTTACAGAATATAAAAATAATTTTCAAGCAGGTCTGTTACACAGCTGCAGCATATATAAATATAAAGATAAATAATATAAATATGAATACATATACCCCCCAAAACCAGAGATTGACTTTAGTTTCTTGCCCAGACCTGCCACTCTAAAGATATTTAAAGTATTGTTAAAAAATAAATTCCAATGTATTGCTTGACAGTTATCCAAATCATCACACAATGTTATATATTGCTGTACATTGATCAAGAATAAGGTTTCACTGAAGATCAAACCAAATCATATCAAAGCAAACCAGACCAAATCACTGTCCAAATTAGATCTGTGGTGACAAAACCATAAAACCTTTAAAATTTTAAGGGGGAGCAAAATAAATTTCTGAAGAGAATTGTCTGATGGAAACAGGAGTGTGTATTAGATAATCCATGATGTGACCCCTCAGACTTGTGATCCTAAATATGGTCTTCATTCAGAAAAGCATTTAAGTTCTTCATGTACGCATGTTCTTAAATACAGTTAAATCTGCTACAGATTTAATATGCCTAAATCTGCTATGTTTGTAGAGAGTATGTTTCCTGTAGAGACCACACACAGAGTCATGACTGATAAGCCTGAAAAATATAGCAACCTGAATGTAAGGTTATGCAATTTTAAAACTAAGCAAAAGTTAATTTGATTGACTTGTTTTTACACAGGTGCTTTTAAGATTCCAAGGAAATAAATCCTGCTGATATGCTGTTTTACTGTTGACGTTCATCAGAGTGTGTTTAAAACACTGTGCTTCAGAAAATATTGAAAAATTAAGATACAAAGCTCCCAACACCGAGGCATAACATATTCATTGTTTCACTCTCTACTAATATTTGGACTTTTTCTCTAAGTACAGAAACACTCTACCCCACACACCAAAATGGTAAAAAACCCCAGTGAAATAATAACACTTATCGTTCATAACCTATCATATTTTCACCAGCCTATGGCACAACTGATCCTAATCTCATTCAATAGACTTTTTTGGGTTTTTTTTTCTTTTTTTTTTTTTCCTTAACCTCTCCTGTAGTTCATTAAGGACTGGAAAAGAACACTAGAGGAAAAGGTAATTGTTGAAAAAATAATTGAAGAAGTGACTTTTTGCTAAGGACCGAACTGTGACCATTTAGCAGCCCTGACAACAAATATGGCCTGTGGATCACTTTGCCCTTTCAGCACCGGACTCTGTGAATGGCCAGCCAGCATGTATACACTAGAGCTGTTCTTCTGTGCCACATCCTCTCCTGACTATTTGACAGCAGTTTGCTTGAAACAACAAATGTAAGGAGATGTTCTGAACCAAGTACAGCTGTTTCTTACACAACCACTGCATGAATCCTGATGGAGGTTCTTTAATCTCCTTAGCCACTGTATGGTTGCAGGATGACAAGATATACTGAACAGAGAATTCAGCAAATCATATCAAGTCAACGACTTCTTTCTTGAATACCACAAAAAACCTCTCCCTCATCATTTCAGCAGCTTATCTGAAAGGTATTGGTCCCACATCTCCAATGTAATTGATGTTTCCGATTAAATAAATCTCTTGAATTTACAGGAAGTCTGGCTGCTTCCAGACCTCAGCGTGGAAAACGTTTTCTCTCGACTTTCAGTATTACCTATTTCTACTGAAGCTCTTTAGACTCTACAATCTAATTTACATACAATTTTGTGATTGATGGCACAGCTTCAAAATGGTGCTCTGTGAACTATGGAAAATATACTGGCTACGTCTAAAGACAGTTGATGTTTTCTCAGCTCAGTGAAAGTAGATTTGGTTTCCAGGTATCCCTGTGGCCATAATTAATGAATGTCTTCAGGCAAAGGGAAAGTAAAATGCATCTGGACTTCTAAAACTGTAGTCTGACAAACAACTTTCCAGTTGCAGAGTTTTTCCCAGTATTCTTCATGAAACAGCAAAAAAGTGTATGGACTTATCAGTGTAAAAATGGTATAAAAACATGACTTTGAGCAGAGAAAGCTTTGAAGAAGACTCATTTGGTAGAATGGTTGGAGCAGCTCAGGACAGACCATGGGTAAAGCTGAGCATGTGAAAAACCCCATTTTTGTTCAGAGGAACTGTTGCTTTTTTTGGTTGGAATGAAAAGCCCATAGTTCAAACTCAGAAGTTTTTTGTTTGTTTGTTTGCTTTTTTAATTGGAACCCAAGTAGGTTTGCATTTTGACAATGTAGAAAAGTTATTTCAGTATCATAATATTTTACTTTGACAATGTCATAAAGTGTTTTAAATACTTAAATTTTAAAAATATTGGCAGTTAATGAATTAGTAGGCCACATAATGCATTTTCACATCTAAAGACACTTTCACATCTAAAATTTCAGTAGAATTGCTATATTCCAGAGAAAGTCTTCTATTTCCTGAAAAATGCATTTAGCAGTAGAAATTGCTGTATCTGAAGCTTTCTGACCAGCTCGATCTGTAAGATGTGAATTTATCTGCTACTCCGTTGAGGTGTAAATTCAATCTCATTAGAAATTTTCAGAGTAGAGTTTTTCTGAGTGTTTTTTAGAAGGCTTTGTAACAAGCATCAGATATTTTTCCATCAAACACTATTGCAGTACTGACCTAAAAGGCTTTGCAGGAGGCTCAGGAGAACAAACTGAATTACAAGATGACAGTGGGTCTCCCTTGGTCTTCTAAATGGTATACATGCCCCAACTGAAGGATTGATCCAACAGTATTCATTTTTTCTCTATCTGAAGAATTAAAGAACCATCAGCAAAAGAATTAAAGCATAAACACTCCAAAGATGTGAAAGAAATGTCTGATATGATAGATAGGTATAAACCATTAGAGACACTATCAGGCTGTTGTCCAGTGCCAGAATCAGATATAAGGTTATGCTAATTACACATACATGTTTTTAGCAACCATTAACATGTAGTATATGGCATTCAAGTATTGTCCTACAACTGTAACTCATAATCACTGACATCATTGTCACTTTGGATTAAAACCAAAGCTTTCAAACCTCAGATAACTAGTTGGAGCTGATGTTTTCCCAAAGCCTCAGGTTTTTGGGGGATGAATTCAAATTTTAAGGAGAAAGAAGTTAAATTGATAATTTTAGAGCTAAAGTTCCAATATTTCCAAAGAGGTGATTCTCCCACATGGCCTTTTGAGAAGGAAGTGGTCTCATTTGACATCCCTAGCACTGCTGAGGGTCAGGTCAATCATTTAGTCTAGCAGCCAATACTTTTTTTTTCTAGTTCTGACAGTGATTATATGACTTTGAAACAAAGTTCTTCATGATATCATTTTCAAAGGTGCTAAGGCTGGTTTTCACCCTGAGCTATTGACCACTGTATATGAAAAGTGCTTAGAAGTCCAGAACATCAAGGCCAAAGATGGCTCAAGGTGAAGGTCAAACTACAGACTCACATAAATTTTGTTTTAAGATCTTGGCTTTTAAACTGTCTTGTGTCTCAGATGATCTATCCAAGTAGAAAAAAAAACCAAACAACAAACCATTTATTTAATTGGCAAGGCTATTCTGAACTATAGCTAATTATTTACAAGTGCACTGAGTCTATGTAATTAATTTTTCATTTCCTAAACTCTCAAAGAATTGCTAATTTGTCTTTCATTTTTCACTATCTCTAACCACTGAAAAACCTTTCCAAGCAAACATAAAAAAAATAGTTTTATATGGATTGAAAAACTTATTATAAAATCCAGCAGAGTTATAACAAGCACCATCATAGAAGTCATGCATCACCTTTAGCAATGAAGCAAGGCCTTACATGGCTAACCTTTTAAAGTAATATAATATATTGTGGCAGGGTTTTTTTGACAGAACACATTTCCTGCTAAGGGCAACTACCCAGGTCCTTTAATTTCCTGCTCACCCACACTTGACAACCTTGCCAGCTTGATAGCTCATGGTGTTGGAGCTCTGCTTGATACCCAGGAGGAAGCCTTTTCCTCAGACTGCCACGTTTCTGTTACCCACTGCTGTGAGGCAACCCTGTGCTGGTGTCTGGCCACCTCTGTTGGTGGCAGGCAGACAGCCCAAAGCTGTTCCCTTGTGGCTGCTGAGTCACAGAAATAGGGGCTTGAAGCGAAACAGGCATGTCTTTACCTAAAGGATGAAGGTGTAACTCCAACATGTTCTGGAACATATCATGGACCTCTGAGTATGGCTCTGCAGGTGCCAGTGCCGAAGCAACGAGTCTTTTTTCAGGTATGAAGGGGCATAAGGGGGATAACCACAGCCACTCTTGTGCCAGCACCCAGCCCTGTTTCTGTCACCTGGAAAAATTTCACAGGAAAGCATCAGATTTGAGCAGCCTTATACTCAGGTAGGGTTTGGGTCCAGTTCAAATGGCACTGAAAGTTTGTCAGAGCAGAGAGTCAGTTACAGATGACTGTGGTTGGCTATGTACCCACATATATATTTTTTTTAATTAATTCTTTGGTTTTAGGTTTAGTTTCTAAGTCTAAACTAATGGGAATAAATATATTCAGCGTGTTTGAAAATTTGAACGTGTATTACATCCCTAGAAATTTATTCAGAAGCCTGATCTAACACATTAAAGTTTTAAAAAGTGACAGACCATCTCCAGAAACAGATTAAGCATAAAAGCCCCTCATTGCACCTACTGCCTTAGTTCATGGACTTTGTGAAACAAACTTTGATATATTTGCAGTCCATAATTAAAAAAAAAAAAAAAAAGGTTAAGTCTAAACTAGCTTGTTCCTAAGCAATGAAAGAAGACATCATTCCTCAGTAAAACCTATTCCTTTGCCAAACTTAATCTTTCACTTTTCCAATTTAGCAGTAGATATGTATAAAACAGATCACTATTTTGATCCTTGCCAAGGATCAATACATCGTGCATTTATGCATTTATACAAACACATACACACGCTCCAACTTAAACAAATAGGTTTGGGAGAGTAAAATGTACATTATAACATGAGCAAAGAAAGGACAGTTTAATATACTGATTATAGGAGTTATTACTAATGATGCCACTATAATATATATATGCATTTACAGAGATTGCTGGCAAGATTATCTCTTTTCTCTCAGATGACATCTTTAACTCCTGCTAATGGCAGTTTATTATCAGGGACAGGTTAATCAAGGTTGGACATATCAGTTAGGAGTGAACACATGCATGTGAGAGTATGTGTATTCAATAAGTACAGATACATAAACAATTCTTCTAGAATGTCTTAGTGATTATGGAATATTCAGGAAACTAGAACAGAATTTTTTATCAATTTTGTTTATGGTTGGCATCATTTTCTTGTACTATTTATACACACCAGATTTTGATTTTTTCACAGCTATTTTTTTTATAAGACAGGAGTGAAATGGGAAATAACTAGGAAGAGAAATCAAGGACTCCAAAAATCTACTGCATGTAGTCATCCAACTACAACTATTCTGTGAGTAACACTATATATATCAGTGAGTTTCTACTACAGCATTCATTATTTTTCTGTCTTTAAATTCTTTGTAATGTAAGTGCTTTCCTGTAGCACACAGTTAGCTGTCTCCCCTCCTGAGGAGGCAGGCTGCACTGAGATTCCTTACTTGCTCCCTGAAAAATTATTCCAGAGTATATTCCACCTAGGCATAAGAAGTGCATTGGCTGTTGAGAAATAACTGGCTTGCTCAGCTTGTTACTTTTCAAGCGACTGGTACCTCTGTCAGCACTGGTGTCGCACACACCTGACTCAGAGAGGGCTGTAGCTGGAACGGCATCTCTGCACAAATAGGGAGGCAGCAGCTTTTTGTAGTTTCTGTCCTTTCTACCTTGAGCACCCCTGCAAGATTAATGATACTCTAACCTGGAATATGACTTTAGCAACTCTGAGGAAGAAGCAATTTGCATCCCCAAATTCTTCCTTCACAGTTATGCCCAGCAGTTGCCTGAGTTGCATAATTTTATGGCACCAGCTGTACTACACTAAGAAGAACCTGCAATTCCCAAATACCTACTGCTTTGAATAAGCTTAGGTGTTAGGCTGGGTTAGATTTCCCACTATCTTCTTTCATAGCTGGGATAGATTTCATACTACCTTCTTTCGTGGATACTAATTTAGCTGATGAGGTGGTAGCTGATTTTCTAAGTGGTAGTGGAGATCCCATATTCAAAGGCTAGGAGCTTCCTGTTCCTTTTATAAAGTGACAAATGCTAAGGATGTTTGCTGGAAACAACCAAATAAACCAAGCAACAGCAGAAGTGCTGAGGGTGGCCTGCCCCCTTCACTTGAACCCTCCTCTTAGTTTGCTGACAGTTTCTCGTTTACTTTTTCCCCTGCCTCTGCATCTCCATCTGAGATGCCCAGGGTCTCTTCAGAAGAATCCCTGAAGCTTATCAGATCTTTTCCAATCATGTGGGCTTGCACACAGGATTCCCTGGCACAAAAAGGAACCAGCCACATGTAGCAATTTTGGCTGTTTTTTCCCTGTTAACAGTTCCCTTTCACACACATAACTGTCAGACTATGACGTACAGGTAAGTGCAATGGTTGCTTGGGAGTAAAAATGGTTGCTGATATTTAACAAATTCGAGGTAAAAGTCGATCAGCGTATACCTTATATTTCTATCACAGTAGCATATACGATTTAAATTTGTCTGCAAATTCTACTTGTAACAAGCAATGACTATTAAGCAACCAGAAAACACAGGTAAGTGAAATGTGAACTCTCCCTTCCTTCAGGAACTTCTGACTTCCTAATATTTAATTCTGGGCCACCTTTAGAAGTGGACTGCAATGACTTACAGAAGCTTGCATCTATATAAGAGAGTATTTATTAATCCATGCACTGTCTCGTCAAGATCCATTTTTAATTTCTGTCTAGGTACAGCTGTCTCAACATTCAGAGGCAAGAAATTTCCAGGACATACTGAGTTCAGGTGAAAATGAAATTACCTCACTGCCTATATAGTAAAATCGACCTAAAAAATTCATATTGATTTTTGCCAAGAGAATACTCCTACAGAAAGTTTTAATGCAAATATTTCTACTTGGAAATTTTGTTTTCAGGAAAGAAAAAAAAAAAATATCTGCATCTAAATTTCCAGCCAGTCAGAATACAGCCCCAGATATTAAGTACTTGAAGTACAAAACTCTTAAATCCATATAGGTATTTTTGCGTATTTTATATATAAAACATATGCACTTATAATACATCTATCAGATCTAGTTTTGACAGATACTTGGAACCGAATTTCATAGCAAAACATGGTTCACTAGAACTATTAAGGTTCTTTTGTCCCATTCCATCAATAC
Source organism: Antrostomus carolinensis (assembly GCF_000700745.2). Classification (NCBI taxonomy): domain Eukaryota; kingdom Metazoa; phylum Chordata; class Aves; order Caprimulgiformes; family Caprimulgidae; genus Antrostomus; species Antrostomus carolinensis. The sequence continues at coordinate 99,163 of NW_010302943.1, read as the reverse complement.
ATGATTTAAAGATTTTTTTTTCATACAAGTATGTTTTTCTCCTTTAGTTACAAATGAATTTCAGTTCACCTTAGACATCTTCATGATCCATAGCCCTATATGCATTTCTGTGATACTTCATATTGAGAAGACTGAAGGCTGAAAGATGTCAGTTGTACCCATGTAACAGAGAATTTTGTTGCAGTCAACTTGATCTGTACAAGATACTTACAAACTAACTGAAGATTAAAGAAGAAAAATAGAAAAGTTTGAGGAATAGGAGTCCTTGAGTTATGGGAAGAGAGTGAGGAAACATATTGTTTAAGCAAAATGACAAGTACAGGAGAAACACTTAAAATGTTGAAGAGCACGAAGTGATTTTGGAAATCGTATCAGAATCAGTGAGACACTAATATTGTCACAGGTTGTGTCTGTATCTTAAATGAAATTATTCCCAGTGATGAAGGACAAGTGTCTCAGGAACAATGCACAGGCTGACAGTGAGAGTAAAAAAATCACAGTGTAGCTCCAAGAAAGGGATGATTATATATAGTGCCATAAGAAGGATACACAACTTTATATGAGCAAAAGGGAAGACTTCCTGGCACCATGAACTATCAGCCTTTAGGACACATCTGAAGCTCTGGAGGAAGTTCTTAAAATGATAAACTGGCCAACAAACTGAACAAACTAAACTGGTATAGTGAGAAGAAAAGTCCTGTAAAGAGGAAACTCGTATTAGCAAGTTTTAGTTGCCTATAGTTTTTACAAGTCTATGAAAATTTGTAGATATTTAATTTAATCTGAGAGAAGGGTTTATTTGGCACCTAAATGTTTCATAATGAAAGAATATAGTACTAAAGAAATGAAAGATTTTTGTTCTCCGCTATTATAGACTCTGAGAACATATTTACCTTTCCAGATCAAATGTTATGTGAATCACGAACAATTGCAACTCACTTCACAACACTCACACCTGAAACTCAATAGAAATGTGATTAGAGGTTTTAAAGTTTTCATCTCCTGAAGGTCTCTTATCTACAATAAAAAAGGTTTACAGCACCTTTTGACACATGAATCACATTTTTGTGTGCTTTTGTGCTTGTAGGATCTTGTTGGTTTTCAGTTCCCATGAAAAATACTCTTCTTCCTTTATTTTTTTGGAGTCAATTATAGTTTACTTGCATTCATGCAAAAAGTACTAATAACACTAATCTGAGCAATTGGTCCCGCCAATGATGACTTACTGCTCGTGGACTCCATCCAGCATAAAAATTTCTGCTGCTTAGAAAGCTACAGATGCAGCCTGTGACACAGGATGACCAGGCTGAAAGATGCAGTTCTGCTGAAATAAGAGCTCAACAATGATGATAATGAGAGTTAAAGCACTTTTATACCAGGAGTAGGGACATTTAGATGCTATTATTTTAGAATATGTCTACTGATGAAGATCTGTGCTCAATGTTCCCTCATTTTTTTTTATTCCAAGTCTTTCCTTTTCTCTCAACTGGGGCCAAATAACAAAATTGCTATGCAAACCTCAGGAAAGAAATCAGAATATATATAACACTTTATTTAACTGGTGGAAGTGGGAAGTTATTGAAAACCTGCCTCTGCCACAGCTTGATAACCAGGAGAGAGTGGGAGGTGAAGAAGTTAGCTCAGTAAGACAGAGATA
>NW_010302943.1:32509-97474 GCF_000700745.2 Antrostomus carolinensis | reverse complement strand
TGAACGGAAGAGTCGCACCACTGTAGGTGGTGGATCATCGCACTCCTGCTGTTACAGTCACACATCGTCCAGCTGGTCAGTGGGAGACTATGAAAGGCTGAAAAGCTCTGCTTTTGCATCAGTTCAGTCAAATGACAGCTCTCATGCCACAGTGGAACACAGACGTAAAAGCAGTAACCCTGGGCAATGCAGTTCGCTTGTAATGTCTCTTGTGAATATGGGAAATCCAGATTACACAGATAGGACCCACACCAGAGATGTGATTCCATGTCTGGAAATGAATAATCCAATAAGACCAAGTGTTCTTACCCTGAGATATACTCAGTTAGTCTGTCAAGACAAAGATTTAGACCACAGACTAATTTTAATTATCAGTTCTCGAGTTTTCGTTTGGAGAATTGTTATTTAAATGACCTTCGCAAATTCAATGAAGAAAGAAATGCTCCTCACAAATAAAGAATAATCAATAAAAGTAACTAAAAGGAAACACTGAAACTCCAGGTGTATGAGTTCTGTTTCATATAGTTGATCTTTAAAACTAAAGCAAAGCAATGCTGAGGACAATTACTAAATGCACTTGCATTAATAAAAATTACTGCACTAGTGAGAACTTTATGTAAATGACATTTGAATACAACTACTACTAACTGCAGCAAGTCAACACAAAGTTTTTCTGAGTTCATACTGATTGCAATAAAGAAGCCAGTCTACTTATAGGGATTACCTCTAACTGCTCATATTATACTTGTTCCTAAACACTACAAAGCTAAATTTGGAAACTAAGAAGGAAACGCATTGAGTGTCAAGGTAGAGTCTCTATTGTGTTTTCTACGTGAAAAATATACATGCTGGAAATAGATAATTGCAGTAATGACTCATTTTAAGCAAAACATTTTCGTCCTTAAAAAACTGCTTTGAACAAGAGATTTCCTGTATTAGCACACCCATACACAAAATTCTCAGCGTCTAGTAACTTTTGTCACCCCTTCACTCCTATCTGTGTTTCCCCTCAGTATTAGAAGTGTGACATTATGGTGTATAATTGTGACTTTAATTGTAGTTCTTCACAGTAAAATAATAGGTATCTTTAACAAAAAAATTTATTCCTAGTTTTTACACTGTATTTCTTCTCAGTATACACAAACCACTAAGCACAAACATATCTGCAAGTCCATTTTTCAGTTTGGAGGCTGCGTACTGAGGGCTTTACATTTATGACCAAGTCCTTACAAAGATTTTCTCTGTAGAAAGACTTTTTTTTTTTTTCATTTCTGACAAACTTTGTTGTCAGTATTGTTAAAAACTTTCATCTTAGACATCCTTGACACGCTTTCTTCACAAAGTAAAAATGGATTTATTCTACTGAAAATTACATGCTTCTTTTATCTTAGTGTAGAAACAAACAGCCAGCACAATTGGAAATATCCTTTAAAAAGAAAGTTTGAGATACAAAATCCCTGCAGGAATCAATTACAAGAACAAGCTATTCACAAACAGAAAAAAAAAATAAAATTGAAAGACCCTGCTGCAAATAGTGATGGCTGTAGAACAGTAGAATTTGCTTGTGGATAACAGTCACAAAAAATGTTCAGTGCTGTTACCTTTCTAATCCTCTCTGTTAAAGCAGAGTATTTAAAAAATACTTTCTATTTATTTTAAAATTTATTTATGAAACAAAGAAATAAGAATGTATATTCTTTGCTACCAACAGTGTAGGGTGTTAGTCTATAGGGTTATGTCCCTTTTTTCAAAGCCAGCAAGACTGAAAAAAATTGGTAGTGAATTACTTCTAAGACATCAACTGGCATTGTCATATAGTAGTTTAACCTGAAATTGAAAAAATTCCTGATGAGTAGACTGACTAGATGACATTTATTTCCAGAGATTTATCAGGAGATGAAATGTGATGTGAACTTGATGTGAACATTGGTGTGTATCTAAGGGCAGCTGCTGATTACTTGTGAGTTCAAATGCAATCAATATGATTCGAATCTTCAACTTTTCCCAAAGTACAGTCAGCCACTTCACTGGATTTTCAGAAAGGAAAGCAGGAAACCACTGATGCCTCACATCAGGAGTGACTCTCCTCCCTGTAACTCTTCTGCAAATTACAACCAGTTTCATTGACAATAAAGGGTAAAATACATATTGTAAAATGCTTCTTATTGCTGAAACAAGTATTAGAAGATTTTAGGTGGGTGACTCAGCAAGGTATTAGAAAAGCAGGAAGAGGCCTTCAGGATATTAAGTATATTAGGAAACAGCTCACAACCTAAGCTGGAGGGTCTATTTCTCATGATATCTTACCATCTCATGTGAACATACTGCATGATTTCTGTAGCTTTGAACATTCACAAACAAGTGTTTCCCATGCTTTGTCCTGCAGTCCTCTCCACCCAACAAATCATGTATTGTGTGGGAAAGCTAGACCTGAACATAAGCTAAAAGCACCTGAAGAAAGCCATCTGCTTTCTCCTCAGGTCTAATTGCCCTCCATACTCATAGTCTCTTCTTGTGAGCCAAGGTTGGATATTGTATTTTAGAAGTCCACAACGCCTCAGAATAACACAGATCCATGTATCTAACAGACACACCACACAATTGCCTTTCAAGTAGATGTGGCATCTGGACAGATTTCACCATACTGTGCAGAGCAAGTGATCATTTTCCATCTGTGAATGATGTTGATACAGCAGCAATCAGCTTTGCATCCAGGCCCAGCTCTACATTGTGACTATCCAAAAGTAATGAAAATTAAAGAAGAGAGATGCTGCCTTAATCAACACTGCTGCAGAACTTCTGGCCATTTACAGAGTCTCCAGCCAGTCTCAGACATGCACATTCTGCACTGATTCATACCAGCTCAGGGCATACACATGTATATACATCTCCAATGTCAGAACACATAATAGCATAACAGACGTGCCACTTTTGGATATCACTGGCATCTTATCTACAAAAGTTGGAAAGTGCACAAGAAGTGAGGAATTATGGGATTCCATGACAGAATTAAATTAAAAATCTAAAATATCATATATTTTATCAATCTTTGACAGGTTTTTCAGGAAGAGAAGAAATATGAGAAACTTAAAGACAGAGGTTTGTGAGTGAAAACAAACCAAGTGAAATTTTTCTTCTAGTCCAAATGAAATAGGATTTATGTGGTTACTAAATACATTCAGTAAACACCCACAATGGGCACAAGCCTCAGCCTTACTATTGAATTTGTGTAGGACCTTTGTGCGGGGCACCATAAGCCATATTCTTTATAATAGATAAAACTAGCAATTGCTCATTTGTGATATCCAGGTGGATTTGGCTTGGTATGAAGTCCCTTTGTATATGTTTTCCTGAAGGGGACTGGAATTCAAACATAAAATCTATTTTCTGGGTATTTTAGTGTATAACTGATGGTAGCACACGTTATTTAGTATGGCTTGCTAGATTTTCTGGTTGAGGGCTGTACTCAGAACTGGGCTAAAGGCTTTTCATTAGTTCAAGCAAAATGAAGTTATGAGGAAAAAGCTGCTGGGGATGAGGGCCAGAAAAAGTTAAATTTTTCAGTGTTGTGCAAGATTTCAGGGCAGAGTTCTCTACGTTTCTCCCTTCAAGCTAATTTGATATGAGGACCCTATAGTGATGGCACAATGTGGCTGAGACATGACCATAATGTATGGGCTGGCTTAAATTTTCTCCTACTTTGCAAACAGGTGATATACATCCCAAGAACCATACTGGGGACTTACCAGGGACTGCTCCCACAGTCAGCATGGAGGTGGGCATCCTACCTGCACAGAAGGTGTATTATGAAGTGGAGGACATTTGAGAAGATAAGAAGGGAAGACACTTCTGCATCTATCCTACTTTAAATCTAGATATGATTATTAGAAAGAAGTCAGGGAGGAAAGCATGGCCAGGGAGACTTGTAGATACATCTAAATTACCCCAGGCAGCAAGTGAGAGATTAATGACCTGCAGAGAGAAGAGTTGGGGAAGCGAGTATCTCAGTTTAGGGAAGCGCAATGCCTGTGGTAGTTTTTCAGTCCTTCTTACCATGGGCTTTAAGAGGCTGTAAAGCCTGAAGTAATAAGGAGCAACAGAGCTCCAGCAGACAACGAAAATCTATTTTGGGAAAAGTGGAAACTGATAGCAGCCAAATTCTATTCCATAAGTATTAATGCAGGTCCTCGCATAGTAAAGCTCATTGCAAAATCATAACTATATGAGGACACTTTAGAAACAGCTAGGATATTAAAAATGCTGTACTTGATACACCTAAGATTGTCCTTGCAAAAACAGCATTAGAGAAATCTTGTATAAACATTGATTTTCCACACTTCAGGGACTTATCCACTTCTTGAATTTAAAACACAGAAGAAAAAAAGAAGTACATACATAGAATTTCAATTTTAAACTATCTTCAATTTCAAATTCTATTTCAAAACTCAAGTTTTTATGATATATTTTCAAATTGGAAAGCATGCCTATGCAGAAAGGTAGCACAGAGTTTATGCAGCAGTTAGGTCCCAATAAGGTCATCAAACTTTGACTTAAATTTCTTCCTAAAGCTGTATTAGTCTTTATTTCATCCTCAATATTTTTGTTAAATCATTACCCAAATATGCATCAATGAAAACTCAGTTAATCTAAGAGAGTACCAAAAATGTACCAAAATAGTTTAGGTTCTTACAGTAATAGATTTTACTTTTATAAAGTGCCTTCATCTTAGACACTATTTAAGCAGTTTAGGTTTGTCTGCAAAGTATATTGAGTTTCTAAGATAAAAATGTCCAGATAAGAGCACAATATCTGTATTAGGGCTGTTACATACATGAGTTGATACAATTGCAGTTACTTATTCACTATATTTTCCAAAGATATTCAAACTATGTATAATTATCATATTGCAAAAGATAAGATAAAAACAAACAAACAAAAACCCACCAAAACTTGCTCAGCTTTCAAATATTTTATCTTACAGTAAAGAATTGTGATTGGGAAAAAAAACCCAAAAAACCCCAACAGAACCGTAATAGCTGAAAATGAGAGCAATATTTCAGTTTTGTTAGGAGCATAAATTTCTGTAGTAGCTTAATGAATTATAATTTTTAATTTATTTAAATTACTACAGAACTTTGTCCACAAGTTCCGAATTTTGCTTCATGAAAATGTAGTTATGGTTTCCTCTTAAATGAGAAGACTGGTTTGCTTCACGTCCAGCCAGGCTTGATTGGAAAGTCATTGCACTTGAATGGTCTGAGATTTTTGTTAGGATTTTCTTTATTTACATAAAACTTAGGCAAAATTTTGCAATAGAGTGCTTAGAAACACTGGATCACACATCTAAATTGCTGTATAAAAATAATAATAAAAAAGAAGGAACAGTTGTTATTGATAGTGCTGTTATATTAGATATTCTGACTGGAAACTAGGTTGTAGTGAGAGACCATCCCTTCCTTCTGTGTTTCTACAGTAGCTTCCTATAGTGACGGGTCACCCTAAGACTGGTGTCTGCAATAACTCCAGGCACGGTTGTGCCTTCAACATACAACTGACCTAACACTTCTAGCCAAAGAAAAAAACTCCCTGAATACTCCTGGTGCTTCTTCAAGACAGAAGGTGGTCAAACCTGTCATCTCTGCTTTTGTCTGAAATGCAGAGAAGGCATAGTTACACATTTCTGAGTTTAGGTTTCAGATGTAAACAGACAAGTCTCCTGAGCTGTGATTAAAACCGATTAATCAGTTTAACCTCCTGAGAAACACGTATTTCACCTCTTGCCGCCCACATCCTCCTTCCCTCTTTTCCTCCCTAGGAGATTCCTGTGCCTCTACAGAAGAAACAGAACATAAAAAAAACCCCAAAACCAAAAAATAAACCAAATAAATTTTCTAACAAACTTTTAAAATGTTTATGTGCTCGCTTCATTTCCCATTGATTATAATTATTAACTGCCACTACATTTAGGTCTTGTTCCAAATCAGAAGTAGGAAGCCCAAACTTTACTTAAGGGCTGTTCTTTCATTACTCTTCACCTGGTTATTAGCAGGAAGTGTTAAATAATCCAGAAGTTCCATTATTATCATTAAATGTAAAATCTTACTTTGTAAACATAAACAGATCCTATAATACATCAGATCCTCTAATACATCACCTAATGTTAAGTGCCACAATCAAAATAAGCAGCTACCTCTTAGCCATGTCACAAAGATATTTTTGATTAAAAGAAAGCAGCAAGTTGTTTTTATATTAAAAAATTATGTCTTCTAGATATCTCCAATAAGCACGCAATGAACACCATGGTTCCAATGTAAATGGCATAGATCAATCAGCGATCCACTTGTACTTGATGGTCAAAACCGACCAAAATGTTTAAAATATTTCATGTTCTTTTTACTGCTGTCAGTTGAACTGACTGCATGCTTTCAGAGAAATTCAGGAATCAGACTTACAGAACCTCTGGTTAGTCTGCTGCAAAGTGGTCACTGCAGTTTGATAGGCAGTATTTCTTAGTACCAGATTGCTGAAATTGGAATAACATGGGCTGAAATTATGATTCCAGAAACAAAGCAGCAATACAAAACTAAATAAAAACTAATTAATTTCTAAACTGAGAAAATCTCAGTTTAGAGATCACCTAGAAGGTGATTCTAAAATCACCTTCAGGGAAAGCCTAGAAACAGCTATTGTAACATTCACATTAATTCCTTTGAATTGCATTCTAAATTTCAGGGTAACATGGAGAAAAGTTTTGGAATCTTAAAATAATTTTTAGGAACTACAAATCTTGTGGATCAATTTATTTTCTCATTTTTATCAGTGTAAACTTAGAGCAGCCTCACTAGAAAGTCAGGAGTCACTCCAAGCTTATGCTGATGTGAACTAGGGTAAAATATAATGTCATTAACCTTTCTTTTCCCTGATTTGTCCCTTAAAGTGCAGCAAAAACTAGGGAAAATGAAGTAAATTTCCCAGTGGATTATATTTCCACAAGACTGCAAATATGTCATTTTCAAAAGGAAAGGAGCTACCATTAATTTTCGGCTTTGCCTAGAGACCATTCAGAAGATGAGTACTAGGAAGTATAGCCATTCTTCTAAGATGATGAGCCCTTGAAAGTCTCAAGATGAGCATGAATAATTACAACCAAGGACATATGAGTATGCATATAGCTGTGGATATATCCACATGTATGGGACTTTGGAAGATGGAGCTCAAAGACTGTAATCCTGCTTAGCATGGCCTCATTTGACGTTCATGTTGGGTGATAAAATGCCTGTTTGTATCTCCCTTACAAATACTGCAACTTGCACTAGCTCTGATTTATTTTGAATATTTCAAAACATTGCTCCCTCCAGTCTAAATTAATTTTCATCAGTGTCAAGCCTTGTCTGCATCATCAAGCAAAACCTACATTTTACAGTTGCTGTGACAAGCCAATAATTAGTTTTGTTTCATTATCAGAAATATTCATCAGTAATTCATCAAGGTACAACTGCTGCCTACAGCTCCTCCCCTCTAACCACATCCTAAACAGTTTCCTGCCTGACATTATGCTAAAGTCTGCTTTCCAGACCCAGAGTCATACTCCTGAGTATTTGATTTTGCAGTTTTCATTTAGTTGATTTGCAAGGAAAGACACCCATACAAACCCTACTGCCTTCTGCATACACTCTTTTCTTCCTTTCTCCTTCTCTCACAGTCAGTTATATCAAATGTCCTGGGAAGACGAAATTTTAAAGCTACTATATGGAGGTGAATTTTCTTTTATCATATACTTAAGTAAGCAGTTTCTGAAACATACAGTTTGAAATAATACTGCATTTCTTTTCTACTTTTAATGGGTTATCCAATCACTATTGAGTACTATAAGACAGGTACATGAATGCTTTTAACTGCTCTTTTGATTATAAATAACAACCAGGAATATGGACCTCAGATTTTTATACTTCCTTTAATTTCTGAACTCTATCCACTCCCACTTCTGGTGATAAAGAAGGACTGATTGTTATTAACATTTTCCTTTTCTGTCTGCAAAAAGAACTAGGCAGTGTATGCTGGATATTTTTATGAATACACAGACCTTCTATCATAGTGCAGCATTCATAAACTGTGACAGCTATTTCTAGAGGTTGGCAAAGCAAACAAAATAGAATATAGCAACTGTAATTGAGGTTTGTAAAGAAACTTGGCGGAGTGTTGTTCAAATAAAGAAAGGTCTTATGGTTATTTGTACTGGCTTATTCCAAGAAGAATTATTTTTTCACTTTTAGTTATGAATTCTCCTTGGAAACACAATAGAAAATTTGGTATTTTTTTTTTCCTTATTTCCATAAGGGTCATGTACAAAATTGAGACTGACAGCCCAGACTTTTATGTAATTGCCTTTTATTAAATGCAAAAGCTACACACAAAGAGTCTGCCACACAGAGAATACTAATCTCATTATTCATACCCTAGGCAATAGTGCTTCTGGTCACAAAAAGGGACATTACAACATATTTAAAAGTTGTACTGATATATATTAATGGCCGTTAAATTACCAAAAAAGTTTCCTGGCATGACACAAGCAACTCTTGTCTCTTCTGGCAATGGCACTGAAGTGTTCAGTACAAATACTGCTTTGGGAAACAGAGAATTCTACGTTCTAGTGCAAATATGGGTTTTGTCCTTCAAAAAAAGACATCCAAAATGACCCTATGGATGACTTTGAAGTATTTAACTGTGCTGCAGAGATTCCTGCATCCATACCCTTATTTATCACATTCCCAGACATATAATGTCTCTGAATTCACACTTTTAGATTAGTTTGTCACCAACAGACATATTTTCTTTGGAATGCCACAGGAGGAGATCAGCCAAAGGGTCTCCAGGCACTGCTCCTCCTCTGCTGCTACCTTGCTTCTTTTCTTGCCCTTCCCTTGCCCAGGGCCTCCTGGTGAAGGTGTGGGGAAGTTCACGAGCACCTGGCAGCACTGCACTTCTGAATGTGCTTGACGGCAGATGAAGCCCAAATCTGTGATATTGAAGGACCTGTCTGGTGCCTCTATAATCAAGTTATTGTCTTCTAGCTCTGGTGCATTGATCTCTGTTTTAAGTATGTTGCCAGGTTTTCATGGTTGCTACACTCAGAAGAAATACTAAATTTGGAAAGAGTTCAACTGCTTTTGAAATACCTAAATAGGAGCCAGATTTTATAAAAAAAAAAATAAAAAAAAATCACCCAAACACACAGTGCCAGTGTTGCCTCAATGCTTATATGACGTAGTTCACACACAAATGTTGCAAAACTCCTGTAAAAAATAATGCTTATTTCCTGAATTGTCCTTCTAAACAGGACAAAGGAGAAGAACATGAAAGAAGAGAGAATTTTGCCCTCTGCTTAGCTGGAACACTACATAGGAAAACTAAATGATCCTGAAGTTTGGAAGTGAGTGTGTTAGCATGTGACCCTGGCAGACTGCATTGCGGGTAGCAGGAGTGCTGCCAGTCTGAGCTGACTGCTCCTGTCCTTTCTTGAAACATTACCTTGATGTGAAATTGTTTTCTTCCAAAACAAATTCAAAAATTAAAGCAGAACAAGAAGCAATGTGGAGAGAGCACACTGGATAATGAGACTAGGGGAAAAAAAAGGGGAATGAGAGCAGAACAGGTGAGAAAATCTTTAACATTTCAAAAGAACTATTCTTGTCGCCCTTCCTTGATCTGCTCTTTGCAGTGAGGTTGTCAAGGATCAAGGCTATATATCAATATGTGCAAGTCACTTCAGTTTTGACATTTCCTATTTTTGTAGAGCTTTTCATATCGGAACACTAACAATGGACCTTTTAACATGGAGTTCAGCATGTAATTCTGATTTCTAGCTCTTCAAAGACCTAAAGTCTGAGTTGTTTTGAGGAATCCTTTCATTAAGGATTCTTTCCTGTTTTGTCCATACAAAAATGCATTTACATTTATATACTGTATTTTCTACATGCTGCTAGTCTGAGTATATTGACCTATTTTCCATTTTTGCTAGACACAAGATAGTCATACATTGTGATTTTAATTTACTGTAAACATAATAACAAACTTAAATGTCAACAAAAAACCAAATAATTAAATAAATAGAGAGAGTCAAGGACTCCAGGGATCAAAAAGCCTGCAAGAAACCAATGCTCAGAATACTGATACAGTAGTAGCATTAAAATATCTCTCATTTTGACATTTGGTTGAAAGTTGTGTATTGATTGTACTGAAGTGACTTAACAAAATCTTTTTGAGACAGGCAGTGCTAATCAAAAGGAGAATGAAAATCTTCAAAAGGAATTTCATCTTTTCAGAAAATGAATGTTTCTTGTACAAGCTTTTAATTATTTCTAAATTATCGGCAGTCTTTTTACAATGAAGGAGGTGGATTATAATGGTTACTCCAAATGCAAGGGAAAACATCTGTGCTAAATGAAGGAAATGTGCATTATTGCAAGCCTGTATTGACCATGTAAGATGAAGAACATGTCATTAAAAATGACAGAGCAAATTAACCACTTTGATAAAACATGTGACAGCTCCCTGGATTTGCTGATTTCTTTAAATAATTACAATAGCTCTTCAACAATGCTACTTTCCATAGATCATTTTTAGTCATTTTCCCAAGGCACATTAATTCTTGTAGCTTTTCCAGTTTAACTCATTTACCTCATTCCTATTTACTCAAGTTAATTCTTTTTTTCTTACCCTTGATCATTACCTACTGTTTAATGTAAGCCAGTCCTACGAATTCATGGCAGTCATTTCAGGAAAAAAGAAACATGAACCCATGAACCTGCACTTATGTAAGTATACACAAATCAACAGACCTGTTGTGGTGCTCCTGTTTGCTGAGGATGTAAAGCTCTGTGCCAACATTTCCAAACTGCATACCTAAACCTATGCACCTAAATGTATGAGCATACATTCGAGCTGCCAATTCAGAAACTCTGAGTCACTCAGTAATTGCTGGACCTCCCACGGCATGCAGAAAGCACATGGACCTCAATTCTTCATCCAGCCCAACCGAGAGACACTGCTGCCCTGTCTGCCAAATCTGAGTCACCCAGTTACTCTGGATTCAACTTCTGCTTGCAGGGAAACAGGGCTGATGGTGCTGGCATTTCATGTAGCAGCAGAGTGCCTCCCAATGGGAATGTACCTCCCTATGAATTCCCAGGAAACGTCATGGGAATACCTGGGGCTCCTTTTGCAGGATTTATGCTGCACAGCCTCAGTACACCTGCTTCCAGCCTTGTGACAGTCATTTAACATCCTAGGATGACAATCAAGCATGATTTCCTTTTAGTTTATAATTACCTTGCAGCTGCCTTTGTTTCTACCTACCTCAAACAAAACCCCACTTTTAAAAAAGGAGTCATTTTTCACAGCAATACTGTGTGCTGAACAACTTATGCCCTCCTTCTGCTTGCCTGGAAATGTGTGCAAAACAAGAAGAGAAGCTGTGGCAGAACTCCACATCTTGGAAGATGTCATACACTTGGCATAAGCAAATACTGAAATTTGTTAAGCTCAAATGTAGTATTACCTCAAAAATAAACTCCATGGCTAGATTTATCAAAATTTCCCTTTTCATTCAAATGCTTCCCTTTTCAAATTCACAATGACTAAGCTTTCTTTCCTAGTTTGTAGTTATCCATAGGCTGGGAACCTCATAAAACAAAATAATTAAATGGTCTAGTTTGGAACAGACAAGTTAGCCTCATCGTTCCACACATTAAATGACGGAAAGCCTGACAGCAGAGAAAGCCAAAAGGAAAAGTAAATAGAAGCAGGTTTCCAAGAACTCTCTCAGTATTCTTATACATTACCTTGGATATGATCTGGATTGTTTGGCATCATATGTGATGTCGCTGGCTTTCCTGCCAGAAATCCCAGGGCTCAGGGACCCTGCCAGTTAAGAACTTGTTATATGAATTGCTGCTTGAAAATTATCTTTATTAAAGGAAGAATACTGGTATAGCAAGCTCAGAAACTGCATTAAGAATGGTGTAGTTCTGAAGACACGTGTAGTTCTTGTCATTGCACCCATATGGATTCAGAAATTATAACCAACATATGCTGCATTGTACACTGGTCTCCTGCTATGGCTGTTCTTTGTAATACCTCAATAAACAAAAGTGGGCGGGGCACATCATAGCAGAAGTTGCACCATGCACTATATTTTTATCACTGAAACTACCACATAGGTAATGACATAGGGTGTTATAATTTAGATCGTACAACAACCTGAAAATGATAAGAAAGTTCTAAAATATTTTCCAAATACACTGAAAGAGTTCAGCCCCTACCCTAAAAATCTATGCAAAAATTGTGCATAAATTCCTTTGATATGACTGCTAGATTTATAAGCTGCCCATAACAGGCAATTTTGATAATTTAATTTCCTTATCTGAATCTATTTTGCTTATTTTGCTGTGAAATTTTGATTTTTTTCCTTAAACTACAAATCATACTGCCATATTTCACCCCTTTCTGTCATTTTCTTCTATTGCTAACTTAAATAAATGATAAATATGACATGAATTTTGACTGAACATTTCAATGAAATCTCCACAGAATCATTCACTTCCTGGCAGTATTTCTTTCTGGCTCAGGGAACTATTCAGATTCATGAATTTTCCTATCTTCAAACTAATAAGACCTTACTCACCTGTTTTCCAGGTCAGAAGAATAATATTGGTTTGCTCAACAGGAACAACATTGACACCTGGTTAAATTCTGCCACCATTCATGAAAAACACTGAGGAGCCTCTGACTTTTTATTGAAAAGGCATGTGCCTGTGCTCATCTAAAGTACTTCATACTTCAAAGCAATAAAGAGATCCATTCAAAATAAAAACTTTATATGTTAACATAATATGCATGTTACATATTGCACTATCCATGTTATCATTATTGTCTTCTCAGAAACTAATTTAGTGTTTTAGGTTTTCTGGTTGTTTTTTTTTTTTTTAATAGCATACAGAGGGTTGCACTGAAAAACAAAGGCTTTATTCTTACAGCTATCCCATTAAATAAAGCAGAAAAGCTAAGTAAAAAGAAACAATTGTATTTTATATTAAGAGAACGGCTTTGAAATGGGCTTTCATAATGTATCAATGCTTTGCTAAGGGGATCTATTGTCACTGCATTTTGGCTTTTAGCTATTCTCACTATGTTATTTAAGTATTATAATCAGTTCTCATCTCATAGCACAAACTGTAAACTTTAGATTTACAAGGAAATGAAATGTGGGAACAGGAAATGGTAAAGCAAACACATCCAGCTGCAGAAGGAAACTGCCTCTCAGAAAATATTTGTTTAGAAATAAATAAATGGATATCACAGAACATGATACTTAATGTAATTTGTATTGCAAGCTAGTTAAAAAGGGAGACAAAAATCAGGTGAATTAGAAATGCTTTTTATTAAAATCTTTCCTTTGAGTCTTCACTGATTCTATGAACAAAAGTTAACCTGATTTTACTCGGACATCACCCATTCTGCCTTTTGTGGGAGCTCTGTATCAGTTAAGTCTCAACAAGTGGCCACCCACTAACAAATAAAGATACAGCTGCTGCCCAGAAGGGTGGACAGTCATGATTTAGCATGACATTAGAAGCAAACTCAAATAGTTGAAAGGGGATTGAGCAAACAGAAAAGAAGGACAAGTGTCAGTACAATAAAATGACAGGAAGTTATCTGGAAGGATATGTCCTAGTTATCCAAGAGAAAATGAGAACAGAAAGGCTGGAGGCAGGAAGAGAGTCCAGAATGATGTGCATTTGAAAGCTGTTCGCATAGAAAGAACAGGGTCATTCAAGGAAAAGAGAAGCCAGTCAAGCTGATATACTTTAGTTGTGGACATTTCTGGATATTCCTTTATCATTTCTTGATTTTGCAATGAGATTTGCCTTATATCTGCTTACTTTATACCACATCCAACTCCTTTTGACATCAAACTTGAGACAACATCCCATGACATATTTAATCTCACAGTGTAGCTGTGTGCCTCAGTAACACTTGCTCCTGGGCCAGCCTCTTTCAGCCTTCATGAATAAACTAGTCTTGGGATTGCCTAGTGGCTCCACAGTAGTGACCTGGGAGATGTACCTTCGAGACCACACATGTTAAAGGAAAGAGGAGGCTCTGGATAACAGACTCATCTCTAGGCCATTGATCTCCCTCATATAATCACCCAAAAATATAAACGTGGATGATTAGAGTTAGCTTTTCTTAAGGATGGACAGCCTAAGACACTAGGTAGGACAGAAAGGGGCTTTTTACCGAGCAGGCCTCATTTCAGTCTCTGTTGTTTTCTCATTTTGTATTCACAGGTACTGAAACTGTATATAAAAAAGCTCATTAAAAAATTAGAAACAATTTACCAAATGTTACTCAGAAAGTATTGCTGGCCTTATCTTCTTGCATTTTACCACATAGTGTCTTTACCAAGGTAGACACTTCTTTGTTCAATACTGCAAGCACTACAAACATCATAAGACATAAAAAGTAACTTTAAAAATATAAAATATAAAATTTGGCCGAGATAGCTGAAGTTCGCTATTAATGATTAAACTATTGCAGTATTTATGGACTCAGTAAATTGCTTGTAAAGTCAATTACCAGTTTCCTTTTTATTTCTTCTGGCACTTTGTCATTTATTAGCACAGTAAAAGTTTCTGGAAGATCTAATTACTACTACCTATATCTTGACTTGTTTGGTTTTGGTTTTTTTTTACATTAATCTTGGGTTTGGAACTTATTTTTCACTTATTGTCCTAGGTTTTAAGTTAATGACAACATTGTTGTTTTTCATTCTCAGTTGCAACCTCACCTCAATTTTGTGCATGAGTGTGTGTCTGGAAAGTTAGTGCTTTCAAGCTTCAAGGGCACACTCAAAACTTAATAACCTCTCTCTTGAATTAGAACACTGCAACCTACATAAACAACACTGAGTCAAACTTCAACCCAACAAGGCAAGAATTACAGTCTCACTCATAATCATAGGAGGCCATGCCCCGTTGTGGCAGCCTTCAGAGATGGCTGCATAGCACTAATTTTCTGAACCCTGAAGAGGGAATGTGGGAGATGAGGCACATGAAAGAACAAGCCTTCACAGTCAGAGCTAAAACAAATCCATAGCAGAGTGGCATAGAAGTGGTTCTGAAATCCTGTCAAATGCAGATTGGCATCCTGTAGAAATTTGGTTAAGTCTCACTGCAACTCCCAGAGCTGGGAGAGACGCAAATTCTCTTTTTCTTCAGTTTGATCTAACAGATGTATGGGAAAACCTGGGGACTGTTTTTTTGTTTGTTTGTTTGTTTGTTTTTTTCCCTCCCCCTGCCCTCTTCCACAATTATTGTCTGGGTGGTATTTAACAAATCTGTCCATTTGTCTTAGCCAGTAACTAGCTCCAACTGTACTGGGCTAAGCTGGTCTGGAAAACCAAGGTATATTGCTGTTGTGGTGGATACACACCGTACAAACAGGAGCCTGACATGTGACTCTGGAGAACAGGCTGCATGCTGAGGCTCCAGGAACTTGTCCCTGTGTGAGGATATGTCCTACAGAGGTGAGAAAGCTGTCTGTCAAATAGCTGGTCACAGCCAGCCAGCCGTTAGTTGTTCGGCTCCAGAACAAGCTCTTCTACCTGCTTGTCTATGTGCATCTCAGGCTGTGGCTGAGATGTCTTGGTTGCTTCAGCTGGTCTAAGCACTAGCTGCTGACAACCTTCCCCTTCACTCCCAGCTATGCCTTACAGCCTCTGCTGGATTTGAGCTATTGTAAATGAACTGGGTATCTATCTCTGAGGTGAATCTGTGGTTGGACCAGGTCACTGAGCCACTGGTGTTCTCCACAGGAGGCAGAGGACCGGATGGCCAAGGCTAGCAGGGCACTATTGTCCCTTGCAGCTCCACCTGATGGTTTGAGCATTGATTTGTGTCAATGCTCAAAGAGAGTGCAGACCTGCAGGCTGCACCGTGCTGCTGCACAGGCTTCTCTGTCTCTGGGATCATTGTAGCAAATAGCATCATGGTGCGAGTAGAAGCGCTAACCACCTTCAGGGACTATAACAGTGCAGGCGAGTGCTTGACAGAAAACTGTAGAACATAGCAGGGAATACTGCATCTGAACAGTGACAGCTGAAGGCTTTCAATGGATCAATCATTAATGTGATCTTCCTAAAGCTTTATGTGCATGGCATTTGCTTTAAAAGAAACTACCCTCAAGAAACATCCAGATCAGAGACTTGGTAAGGAACCTGAAATCATCTATCTTGTTTCATGCTGAATAATAAAACTAAATATACAATGTAAAACAAGAGTGATGAATATTTCTGTCCAAAGGTTAGAGGAGTTAGATATGCTATGCAGCTCTTCAAAATTCAACTGCACTACTAGCAGACTCTCAGGCTCCTAATAGATGAAAACCAATAATATGACAATTACTTACATAAATGGGAAAGCACTTGAAATTCCAGTAAGAAACAGTTAAAACAGGTGCATGTTATTCTAACACTCACTCTGTGAGAGTCCTTCAGGATTTCATAGTCAGAGAATTTTAAAGGTTAGGTGCTGGGACCTTAAGTCCCCAGCCTAAAGAGAAATACAAGTTTACAGTGCCAGCTAAGATGGTAACACAATTCTAAAGTACTGGAGAAGAAAAATAGCACACTTGAAGTTAGGTCATCAAGCAGTGAAGTGAGGAATTACATTAACTTTGGCTTCTTCCATATATTTATCTTGCAACATATAATTAAGGGCTGGATGCAACCACAAAGTTGATAGGGATAATGGTAGCCTCTCCTCTGGGGTGTGACTGCTCCCTATCCCATTACCCCGCATACAACCACAGTGGGAGTCCAGCAAGGGATGTCCAACATGAGGATCAGAAGACTCTTCTGAAGCAAAGTCATATCAACAGCAAGACAAAAAAATCTACTGTAAGATAAGCTTATATAAAGGTACAATGGTAAAGCACTTACTAACAGCACTAACAAGACAATGACTGTTCCCTGAAAAAATCTCAGTTTTCTGTATTTGCTTTCAGCCTACCTCGATGCAAGCACAAAAGCTTTCCAACTCTTTTTGTAGGAATTCTTGAAGTGTGAGAAACTACACCGTGCATGACTACAGGACAATGGAAACTGAAAACTTTGTCCACCTGGTTTGCAAGTTTGGGACATGCTCTCTCTTCCCTGAAGCAGACTTTACATGCTGCACAAAATTAATGACTGTATTTTTAATCTGCTTTGGTTTACTTTTCTCCAACCTTGCAGATACAGCAAAGAACTTTAGGTATGGAGAGAGAAACCTAACACTTGTTGAGTTTGGATTTTTTTCCCCATCTAGTTCTCCTTGTCAGTTGCTTTAAGGGCTTTATCCAGCTCTTTGGAGTGCTTCTACCTCCTTACTCTTACTGGATTCACTCAATGTTTTCCTATGGACATTTCCATCTAAACATGCCACTGCTTTAGTTTTTCCTTACATCAGTGACACTGAGCAAACGGCTCACTCCTCAAGTGATCATCAGCCTTTAAAAAGTACTTGTATATCAGAATAAATCCTTAGCTGACCTCATCCTCAGCCCGTGTCACAGCAGGCAGAAGCAGCAGGCTCTGCTGGAACAGTGCATGCAGCCCTTGGACACCAGAGGCTGCGGGATTTCTGGATCAGAACATGCTGTGATATATTCACCCTTATAACTTACTACTTTCTTTTAATCACAAAGCCCCTGAATCACAATCTATTTGCTTGGATTTTTTTTTTTTTTAAACAATTCTCCAGCTATAATCTTAAAATACATTATAATCTATAGAAATGTTTCTATAACTTCTTGAAAACCTCACTCCTCCTTTTTTGGTTGTCTGTATTTCTCCCATAGAAGGCCTGAGCTGTCTTAGAAGAATGTATTTCTTAAGCTTTTCCTAAAGCTTTTCAGTAAGTCTTTGTGATCCTCAGGAGGGGTTACAGCTCACTGCTTTAAAAACACCATTCTTCAACCAAATACATTCCCAAGTCTTCCTTATTAAGAAATTGAATTTAAAATCTGATAATGCAAGAAGAATGTAGCAAATTAACTGCAGCACAAGGTAAGGAAATCCTCCAAGAAAACACTTTGATTGGTACTCAGGTTACTCAGGGCTTTATTAATTGCCTATTCACCCGCCTAATTAAAACACTTTCCTGAAATAGTGACGAGCAAGCATTACAGAAATTTTATTTTACTCTCATATTTCCCTTTCAAAAATGGTCATCCTTTCATCCAATGAAAATTAAATCGGATAGATTCATAAAGTAGGGTAATATAGAAACTCAGCTGAGACTATTTGATTTTTAACAGCTTGTTCCCTTGTATTCAAGAGCTTAAATAGTCCTCTATTTCAGCTTTTTGATTACTTTGATACGTGCTGCTCTGTCCTCTTGGAACTATCTTCTAGGAGGCTTATTGATTTTGTGAGAAATCCATTTTCTGGTTTTCCAACAGGCTATAAAACTGTCATTGGCCATATGATAAAATTCTTAATGTTGCTTTACATCTTGGTCTTGCTTCTCCTTCCTCCATTCTCCTTTACATGCCCCGAGAAATTTCCCCGAAGGCACATAGATTCTTTTATCTCTGTAGAGCCCTGAAGCTCCTTCTGCACTGGCTCTCAGAACCATCAGGATGTGACCCTATGGAAGGTGTGAATGTGAGCAGGTGTTTTTCATCACGTACAGTTTAATTTACATGGGATCCCTCTTGTCACTAAGATGGACAGCTAAAGGAAACTGCGCTATTGGGGCTGTAGAGAAAGGAACATTTCTTAGATCTAAAATCAAACCAAAGACTAGGAACTGTTTAATTAAAACTCCTAATAAATGCCTGACAATCCAGATACCAAAATGGGCCCAACTGACCCACACAGTGAGAAAAAGTCCTGTTTTCTGAGCATTTTGTATGGTAGTCCCTTCACAGGCAGTCTACAGCAGCACCAGCAACTGGAGAGGGACCTGAATGGTTTCCAGCTGCTCCAGTCAGCTCAGTTCACCACAGGTTATCGCTGTGGCTGAACTTAACCTAGGAAGATTTATGTTAATAAATAAAGTGCTATGACCTATAAAGAGAGGATTTTATAAAGTTAATGGATTTTTTTTTTAATGTCACCTGACAACACTCACAGTAGGTACTTCTTATTCTCTAGTGCATATCAACGTTTCTCTTGGCTATCTCCAGTACAAGACCATTTCTAGTATTAAAGCAGACGAAGAGTATTTAGCCAAAAAGGGGATAATAAAATTCTGAGTCTGCTGATATATTCACAGCTTCATGTTAAAGCTTTCACAATTTTCAGTTAAAATAAAAGCTAGGGAAAAAAATATGAAAGACTCAAAAATATGTGAGAAAATATGCCCTGTCCCAGGAAATCTGGGAACCCTAGTTCCAGCTAATTTGGAGAAAATCCACAGGTTGCCATCTGTGCTCCCTGCCCAGTGAGGATAGGGACCTGGCCAAGTGGAGCTGGCTGGGAGTGGAACAGATGGAGAAGAAAGGATCATCTTTCCAAAGGACAGTACAGCTGCCTCTCCTGTGCACACTCACTCCAGACCCTTGAAGGGAATTCAGCCAGAATTTCTGCCATGGACTTCACTGGAGTAATTGCAACTCCTCACATAAAGACCATTGTATTAAGCAGTTATCTTATCCTAATTGTGGTTTGGATGAATGTCTAAAGGAAATTGTTTAAAACTCTAGAAACAGAATAGTTTAAAGGAAACTGTGTGGGAATTTGAGTCCACAGAAGTCAGCATGAATTTTCTTGAAATCTGAACTTAACAGATTCTTCTTGCTATGATTCTAGTTCAGATTTTTTGTATGAATAAAATAATTTTTGCAATTTTTGTTCTTTTTGTACTGTGTTTCTAGCTGGCAAAAGTTGGAAGGCATTCAGAAGCTAGATTTCCCAATCTCTGACTGCTGTCCAGCTTCTGCTAGTTAAAAAAGCAGTGCTGAAAATACGATTTTCAGAACGAAGGTAAAAAAAAAAAAAAAAAAGTGCCAGACAGACAATATTTAAGAAGGATTGTTCTAAATTGTTCCAAAAATTTGTAAAACCTCAATTAAATTGGAAAAAAAAAATATAAATGAAAATTTCCCTATTTTTATTTTATATTTGAAAAGTTAACAGAGGAGAATGAAATTCCCTATGAAAAACTGACTTTAGCATACAACTTTTTTTTAGAGGAAGCCTCTCAGCTTCCCCATCCCTGAGTAGAAGGCTGACTGCATTCTATACCTGTTCGAGAAGCAGCATGCACTGAAAAATGCCTCTTCTGATTTTGGTATATATTATAAATGGACTCTATAGTGGCTGACAATACTATCACTAAACAGGAATTCTCTGTGCTCTTTTTAAAAGTAAAGTGTCAAGTCAAGTTTGAGAAATATAATGTTGTTTCTTACATGCTCTTATCATATTAGTGGAATATTTGTTGAAAGCAGGATCTACCTTCTGCCTGGGACTATATAAATCTGATTCATACAAATCTGATTTCTCCATGCTACACTTCAGAGAAACAGAGGAAGTTTGAATGATTTTCCCCCTAAGTCTTATTTCTGAGCACTCTAGGGGCATTCCATAGATGCTGTGAAGCTGCATGTGTTGACATTAACACTAAATAAAGGTGTTGTTATATGCACATTTGCAACATGATGTGTCAGAACCACTCATGTACAGAGAAAACAAATGTGAATTTCCTTGAGCTACACTGATCCTCACAATAGAAACAAGAAAAACAGACTCTGAAACAAAGCTCGTTATGTGTGTTTACAACTGCTTGTTTCTTTTTTATGTTCTTATTTATTAACTAATTATATAATCTGGGGTTGAATCTAGTCTTTGTTTTTAACCTCTTGTAAGACACAGCACAAAATGGAGCTGCCCCATGAATGGACTGAGAAATGTCACATAGTTATAGTATCATCCTTCGTTACCCTGTGGCAGGGGCAAGAGACAATACAGGGCAGCAAATGTCTGGCACAAACTATCTCCTCCACAGTGGAAGCAGATAAAAGGCCACAGGTAGCCCTGAAAGAGATCCCCTCTGTCCGTTCTAGTTTTTTGACTAGGGAGGTTGGTCTTTTTGTCCTGCAATGTGCAATTCAGACAGTAAATATAAATGATGTACCCTTATTCCTCTGCAGGCATGTACCTGCTGACTCATAGACCAGTTTCCTGATAAAAAGAATGACATTTTTATTTAGCTTTAATAGCAGCTCAGCTGGACAAAACTGAGCAACAATATCTATCATTCACCTAAATGTATGGTCTATTTTAAAATAATCTTAAAACACAGCTGACTTCTTGAGGAGCTATAGACTTTTGATAAAATATTCCCTCACCCCATGTAGATGAACAGTTTAACTAGACAACTGTAATTTTTACAATTTAAGCCAATTAGGAAATAAATTAGGAAACATGACAGGGATCTAGTTGACTAATCTGCCACTATCCTAATAATTCCTGAACAGTAAGCACAAATATTCTCTTATAGACAGAATCTTTCATCATTTAAAAGACACTATGGAAAAACCCAAGAATGAGGTGCTAGAGCTCCAAGTTACTATACCACCATGTAGATGACTTCATAGAAATCCCTTTATAAAGGAATTTAATATTTCAATATTAGAAATAGGAAGTCTGGCAAATTTATGCACCTTTATTTCACCCTCTGGGGCATAGTATCAACATATTTCTCTGGCATTTTAATTAAAAATATTCTCAGATAGCAATCTCTCTTATGCATTTATATGGAGACTATGACCATAGCTTCTGAACCTCTTCTAGCACAATGTCTTGTGAGATGGAAAAATGCTAATGCTTCCAGTTGGCAAAGGGGGGTGGATTAAACCCCCCTGATGGGTATACAGCCATGTTTACAACAGAACGGGGCATTACATGTTTAGGGCCTCCTAAGGCAGTGCACCGACCAGGGAACAGATCCACTCCTCTGACGAGAGCAAAGATTTATCACTGGGATATGGTTACCAGTGTTTATTTTAGTCATAACCTGGAAGAAACTTGGTCCCAACTGACAAAACCTTGCTGGGAGCTTGGAGCCTAACAGTTTTCTGTAACTGTTTTTCTATAGCTTCTTTATAAATGTATGATAAAGAGTTTAAGTTGCAACATTATGAATTGTTCTATCCATACAAATTTCTCTTCAACAAACCCAGAGGATGTAGCTAAAAACTTCTTTCACAGATAATACTAAGCAAAGTTGAGTTGAATCCAGAACAGAACAGAGCTGAGACATCACTTGCTTAATCCAGATGGGAAAACTATCGTTTTGATCCAACACTGTCCAAATAGAAGAAGAATAAATCATAATATGCCTTATTTTTTGAAGAAGGAGAAAACCAATATAAATCAAAAATCCCTTCATGGTATAAATGGAGACTCTTAACCATTAAAACAATACCACCATAAAGAAAAAGATTAAAAAAACCCCACAACAAAACAAAACAAAAAAACTCTAAGGAAATGAGACATGTCTGGAGAAGCTCGAATTTATGTAGGTAACGTTGTCAAATGGACAAAACAATACTGATTATTTGTGTGCCAATTAGGAAACTTTGATGTGTGACACTGAGCAGAGGCATAAATAATAAACATTTTGGTGGCTGTAAACCAACAAGTTATTTCCCCTACAAAATGGGATGGAGGAACTCACTTGTAACTGAAAAAAAAGTACTGTCAGCATTGTTCACCACTCACAGAAAATTTTGCAGCAGGAAGACAGCCCAAGAAGCTGCAGCAGAGGTAAACTGAATTCAACCCCTCCTTCCCTTCCCAAAACTCCTACCTGCACATTTCTATTTTCTGGAGAGTCTGGCTGTCCTTTCCCTTTTGATAAAGTATGGGCAGTTGACTATAAAGGTTCTATTATTCACTCTCCTTTAGATAGCAATAGATTAAGTTTCTTAATTACAAAGAACATAAATGTTATGTAGTTTACACTAAATGTTGTTAATCATTGCTTGTTCATTCACATTGTTCTGTAAGATGCCACACATACCAGGATTTTACAGCTGCAAAACTTTCCCTTCAGGAAATAGTAGACAGAGTAGTTGCAGTTTGATGTCATATAAGGTGATGGTTTGCCCAAAGACATCAGTATCGGCACAGTTGCGTAAGTGCAGTACAGCTGGGAAGAAGGGGAAATGAAAGCATACTTACAACTATGTCACATGTGGAAGGTGATGGGAGTGCTTGCCAGATACTGTAAAAAAAGTCAAATGGCAAAATGTAATATCTGAAGTAGAAATAAAGTGGAAAAGGCAATGAAGCTGGTGAATGGTCTGGAGCATAAGTCTTAGCAAATGCGGTTGACAGAACTGGGGTTGTTTAATCTGTGGAAAAGGAGGCTGAGGGGAGACCTTGTCGCTCTCTAGAACTACTTGAAAGGAGGGTGTAGTGAGGTTGGTGTTGGTCTCTTCTTCCAAGTAACAAGTCATAGGACAAGAGGAAATGGCCTCAAGGGGAGGCTTCAATTGGATATTAGGAAATTTTTTTTTCACTGCAAGGGTTGTGCAGTGAAACAGGAACAGGCCGCCCAGGGAAGTAGTGTAATCACCATCCTTGGAGGTATTTAAAATGTGTAGATGTGGTGCATAGGGACATGGTTTAGTGGTGGACTTGGCAGTGTTTATGGTTGGACTCGATGACCTTAAAGGTCTTTTCCAACCTAAATGATTCTATGATGGTCTGGAATACCCTGTGCAGTTCTGGCCTCCCATGTTCAGGGAGGAGGAAACACATATCACAGCAGGAGCCGAGATGACCTATGAGAAGAACTAAGCGGACTCATCCTGCGAGTGGAGTCATGCTGGAGGCTGAGGAACGTGACTTCTGCCCATAAACATAGTAAAAGACAACTCATTCCCCCTCCCCAAAAAGAGAGGTTAGCTATGAACAAATGCAAATGCACAGTACAACGGTATAAAACAGATGTAAAGGGAGTTGCACTAGTATTTGAATATAACCATAAAAAGGACAAAATATAGTTTAAATCTGCTCTCCATTATACACCCCAAGACAGACGGAAAATGGAACTTGATTTAATATGTTGCTATCCTTTTTGCACAGTACATTTCACTTGAGTTTCTCAATATGCACTGCACTAGATTTATGTTCTCAGTTACAAGAGTCGTAACATCTTCAGAGTGAAGAAGCATCAACTGCCTACCATGAATCTGTGCAATAATGTGCACTTTTAAGATTAAAAAATGCATGAAATGCCCTGAGTTGAAAGCAAAAAATAAGCTAGGCTATCCATTAAAATTACTGTTCTGTTTACAAATAATATAGCAATGTAGGAGAATATAAATAAGGTTGTAGGTTCCAGAAAGTCCTGTAATTACAACGGGAAAAAGAGCTGATATTCAGTCAAGTTTTTGTCTCACGATGCTCGTACGTGCAGTCATGTCCACAGCATGTGAGCATATGGGTGAACATTCTCCATGCACAGCACAGATGCCGGCGCAGCCGTGTGCTCTTACCCTGACATGGTCTCCGCTATCTTGACCAATTTTCATTCAGTGAAATGAAGTGTGTTTCTGGGTTGGAACACAGCAACTGTTTAATGGCACACAACAGTGCTCTGCAACAGTGTAGGTTAAAGTGCAGAAAGGAATACAATACTGTATTTAACATTTCCTAATGAGGTTTCCCTATTTTCCCTATTCCTCTCTTTTTAACTACAAGGTGGACAATAAGCTGCACCTTTCATCCTATTTTGCATGCACAATACTGTCTCTTGTAAAACAAAATATGGTTAAATGTGTATGAATTCCTATGGAAACATATGGGGTAGAATAGAAGCACAAAGAAACATGGATATTTCTTCTGCTTATGCCTCTTGACCAACTGACTGTTTTCCCTAGGAGACAACCAATTAAATAATTGTTGAAAATTACGTTCTGAACCTTTCCTTTCTCAGACCCTTTTTCTTAATTTCTAGAATTTCAGCCATATAAAAGGGCTATAAAATTGCAGAATTAAAATAAAGCAGCCAGGACTTTATCCTCTGCTAGTAAACCAAGGTGAATCTGACAATTTGCAAAATGTGACCACCTAGGGAAAGGAGAAAGGCCTTATATGTTTGAAGTTTTATAATCTCATACTTTAAATAATGTTTTGTAACCTCAGTAGCTTGGAACTGAGTTAATTCACAGCCACAAGGAAAGAGGCTACATTTCATTTAAAGCTGTAAATCCTTCTAATGGTATTTAACCATTTGAGATATTGGAAAATTTCCACTCATAATTTTGGCTTGCATACAAAATCACATACATGAGTCTGAAAAATTTATATTCAAAGTTGAAATTTGATGACAGACATGGTCTCCCCCTTCCCCACTTCCCCCCCGCCCCGGCCCCGCAACTTCATTCAGTTCTTGTGACAAGAAAAAGCCTTAAATGGTTGGTGGCCTGAAGTTTGGGTTTTGTGAACAAGAGAAAAATGGCCACTCCTTTTCAGATAACTTTCTACCATAATATTCTTTCTCTATTAGCTAAAGAGCTCCTGTCTTTCCAATTTTTTTGAAGGTACACTAACTGCAAGGCATCACAGTGACAGAGGCAAACATTACAGTATCCAGATCACAGTGGAGGTGTCACACATTAATTGAAGTTATCTCTCAGTATTGTATCTCCTGCAAATCAGTATGAATTATGTGAAACAAATGTCATGTTCTCCCTATGAGAAACAATGCTTAATAGCCAGAGTTGGTTATAGAAAATATAATTGATGGAAGACTTTTTCATTAGAAAATGTTATGTCAGATTTTAAATGTTTTGCTGGAACATAACTCTGATTATATAATTGGAAACATTTCAAAACAATTTGGTTCCAACATAGAGCATTTAATTTTGATCAAACTTATATTGAGCTGGAGTAATATATGTGGTAAAGTATATATAACATGCTATATCTATACTTCATTTCTATACTTTCTATATATTTTATTACTTATTAAAATTCTATGTTACAGTAAGGCCACATCAATTCCACACAGTGAAATAATTAGATGCAAGTTTTGAATTTTTATGTATGGAAGCCAAATATAAAAATATCAGAGCTTCCCAGAAATGACATTTGCCCACCAGTTCCTCTGAGAATACAAAACAGGACAGGTAGAACCTTTGATCTAGCTCTGAGAGCTTGAATTTCCAAAGGAGAGGAGGTGAAATAATGAGGAGGTGGCCATGACACATTACTAGTTTGAGATCTGAAGTTTATGAGGCTTTGTAGCTGAACCTCACGCCTTACCTGCCCTCAGTAGCTCTTGGCCAGTGTGAATCCTGCACCTTGGCACTGTAAGCAACTGGAGTCACATAAGTGGGGCACCAGTGGGACAGAAAGAGTTTCTGAGATGTAACTCAATGATCCCTGTTCTCAAAACCTGGTAAGTTAATCCAAAATAAACCTTTCCAGGTAAACTCTCTCCTGGAAGAAGGTAGCTGTTCAGACTTGTTGCTGTCTATGTCTCTGGGGGATATAACATTGTATGTTAAGCTAACACAGGACTTCTCAGTGACTGTTTGGAACCGTGCACTTTTTGCCTTTGTGTTGGTAGATATGGACATCCGTTCTGCATATGGCTGCTGACTCTTTCACGTGAAGCATCAGGCTCTCTTTCAATAATATTTTAATTCCAAATACTGAATTTCAGTTTTCATTTTTGCTTTGGTTTCACCAGAAAAAACATACCTCAAAACCTGAAATTATTGTCTTAATTATATTATACTAGCTCAGAATTTTTGTGGTAGAAAGCTGTGACTATACTGAGGAAGCTAGCTCACAGAAGAACAACATTTTGATTAAGGTTGAAAGCAAATTTGCTTGCTTCCTAAGGCCAGTTTTTTGTTTTAGGAGTGACTGCAGAAAGATTGTGGAAGATCTGACTTCAAAGACCTCACTACCAGCCCTGCTCTGCACTGTGGCAGGGATGTATGCATGGCAGGTCTATGAGGAACATGGGTGACAATAAGGGCTAGAAGATATAATGGAGCTGAACATATAACAGAGATCCAGTGGGCTTAAGGACTTTTGCATTTGAGAATAAGGAAGCTGGCTTATTGCACCATTGCTCTGCATTGCAGCTACACCACACTGAATAATGATGGAGGCCTGAGACCAAAGCCTGAGTGACACAATACTTAATTAATTAGACAAATAGAAGCATCACATCATTTCTGAACTTCATACTTAATAGGCACAAACAACAGTTTTGGGTTGAAATAACTTTACAAAAATTAAGCTCCCTGGACTTGATTGCTAATACTATATACCATACTCTCTCTTTTTTTCACTTGGACAGCACGTAACTACAAATAAAGCATGTATTTACCTTGTAGTATCAGTTCCCAGTTCCCCATAAATTTAAAATCAGACCCGTATATGATAGCAGGGCTCATTTTAATCTGATATTATTAGATACTATGCTGAAGTACAGATAAAACTTCAAGGAAGAAGATAGTACAGTATAAAACTTTGCTTTGTATTTTTAATATTCCATTATACAAAGATATTGTGAAAAGTGATCAAAAAGCATTAATAAACCTGAAGTCTTGAAAAATCAGAAGTCTTCATTTTAAAATCAAGGGGAGGGAAAAACTGCTTAGCAACTTGAGAACAGTTAGCAAATGTGATGGACCAAACATGGAGCTGTCAGAATAAATTTTCATACAAAGATCTGAAAAAATTCAGAAATCTGCTACAGTGGAAAAACTGTCTCACTAACTTAACGTGATATAGGAA
The DNA here is from genome assembly GCF_000700745.2 of Antrostomus carolinensis. Lineage (NCBI taxonomy): Eukaryota > Metazoa > Chordata > Aves > Caprimulgiformes > Caprimulgidae > Antrostomus > Antrostomus carolinensis. Next base: position 69,657 of record NW_010302943.1, on the reverse strand, counting down.
CGCACGCTTTGGCAATAAGAACAAGTACTGAGAGCCAATTTTTCCTCAGGTGTAGTATTAAATATATTAGCACTAAGTGCCTACTTCTGAGGAACAGTGTCATCTGTAATTATTATTTTCCCTTTTTTTTCCTCAGAAAAATAAAATTGTCTGACTCTCCTTTAGCTTGTATCAGCATAAGTGAGGATGGAATATAACAATGTCAAGAAAACAAAAATACTGTAAATCTAGATAATGAACAACAGGTTATTAACCAGTGAGTCAGCTCAACCTCAGGTTTTTTTCCAGCCTTGGAAGTGCCTAAAAGTGACCTCTCTGAGCTGAGAGCTCTCTTGAATATTAACTTCAGACATATATGAAGCCCCAGCAACACATTTATATGGATAAATAAGTGCCTGTATCTCTCCTAACATGACATGGAGATCTAGGCTTTATCAGGTGAACCAAGGTAATAGCCATGCAGCTTGCTTTTGCACGGAGTCCTGGTGCTGATTCGAGGACAGGGAGAACTGGGCTGTCATGCTTATGTGTTTGGACCTAAATCTCTTTTATTCTGACTCCTCAGAACTCACTGCAGTTCTAGCACCTCCAGACACAGACTATGAGCTCTCATAGGGAAAATTATATTCTGATTACTCAGGAGTTAATCAATCAGGGATGTAATATTATCAGAAAATCATCTAATTCCTCCTCTGATTATATAAAATTAATCCTCTAACTTATTTTTTATTTTGATTTAAAACTCACATGATAAAGCTCCTATTATTTGTATAAGTGGACTGTTAAACAGCATAAAGGTCTCATAGCTAACAAACTTTCTTTCTGTGTCAAATTCAAATCCTTTTCATCTATCTCATCATATCTAGCCACAACCGTTTGGAGTATTCTAATCAGTTCTTTTTGTGCTTACATCCCTCAAATGCCTGCAGATCTTGTCTTCCTCTTAGAAAGTACATTTGTGATTTTAATCTTTGCAAACCAGTTCTTTGGTGCCCCAGTTGTATTGATACTTCTGTTGCCCTTTCTGAATACCTCACTTGGGTGCTCCAAGTGTTGTCAGCACTTGAAACATCCAACCATCCAGATTCAAGTTTTAGGTGTGCAGATTCACCAGTATTCCTGTTATGTTAAAAATTTGCACCCAGGTAAGTCACATCACATCTTTGCAAACTCACATCACCATTGTTATTTCTATAAATTTATTTCAACGTTAATTCCCAAATTTGGTACAGACACCACTCTTTTGTTCAGTATTTTGTAATGCAGCTGGAACAAATCAGTCCAAGTGTGTAACTGTCAAAGGGTGCTAAATGACACAGAAATAGAAAAAACCAGTCTGTGTTCAAGATTGTTTTCATTCAGCTGTGTTTGTCTCCAATAGCCAATAGCTAAATATTAGATTTCAGTTTTCCCCAATAAAATACATTTTCAATATATTCATATTTTTGTTTGAGGTCCTCTGTATGCTTTTTGGGGGTTGCAAGGAATAGGTAACTAGCATAATCAGAAACAGTGTTTTCAAGGAGCAGATGATGTGCAGAGTATTACTATTGCCATAAAACCATAATATATTAACTCTTCTGATCTTAAATATATGTGCAAAGCCTGATTTCAAATGATAAGTAGATTTCACATCTTCAATTTTAGAAAAGGTTACATATGAAAGGAAAGATCCTTTATATTTTTAAAATTTATAATTATGATAATAAACTGTAAAAATACACTTGAGATTATTTTTTTATTTATGTAATGCAACATCTATCAGTTTACACGTATGGTACTCAGAGTTTCTATTGTTATCCTCTGAACTGAAAAATCATTTAAGTTCAGAGATGAGCCTTTTAAACTGGCCTGCTGGGCAGAAAGGGACACTGTATTCCAGTGAAATGATTTTATCTAGACAAAAACAGGACACTGAAGCTAGGGAAAAGACACACAGCTGCCCTCTACTCTTTGAGCCAAAGTACAGCCAAGAATAATGTGTGATATTATCAGCAAGTATTACTGCGGTTCTCTGTAGGTGGCAAACATAATACAAGCATCGGCAACTCAGCAAATAAACTAATGGCAATTTTCAAATACTGTAATGGAAACATCAGGGCAATTAAGGAAAGGTCAGTAAAACATACACACACTGGCAAGGGCCCTAACACTTAGAAAATAACTTGAGAAATAAATTAGAGGGATTTCATTCACCCTCTGAATATACTAATAGTGAAGGACAATCGTAAAATTATTTTTAAAAGTATGAATACATATATATTCATTTATGCCTGTGCTTAGTTATATGTCACAGGAATATTTCAAGGATCTGATTATTGGTTGCATTTTCAAAAATAAAGGCTTTTGACATGAAACCATTTGTGACCTACTTTTATTTTTAAGGCCTTATATGGTTCTGGCTGTTGCCTGCAATCTGCCAAAGAGAAAGCTGGACAAAGCTAAAGTTAATAGAGCTTCAATGCCCCTTTAACTGTGGATCTAAGGATGGTATTACAAGATTTTATACTGATTACAGTACACTTTGTTGTAGCTCATTTTAAATCAAATCCATCCCCTCTGGCTCCCCACACACAGGTCACGATACATTTTCCCATCTGGTACTGACACTTTGCCTCCTTTGTCGAGTTCCCTACAGGTGTGAAGCTAAAAGGGCACATGAGAAACTTCTAACTTCCCTTTGGGTGTGCAGGCTTCGGGAAGAGGGTAGAAGCATTTTCCTCTGGTTCTTGGGTCCCTGGCTGCAGTGCTACTGCAGCCAACCCCAGGGACAGCTCCTGCATCCCACTCCTTATGTCAGGAACTCTCCTCCCTTCCTCACTCGATGGATGAAGCATCTCCCTCATTGCCACATTTGTGCAAACACCCTTCCTCGTTTGACTTCCCTCCTTACTGTGGATTTCTCCAGCAGGCAGTAATACTCAAACATGGTTTTTCATAAACAGCAACACCTTTTACTCTTTGGTGTGTAAAGCAAAAAGCAGATATTGCCACAGGAAAGCCCCAAAACTCAAATGTCCCTGTTCCAGTAACTCAACTTAATGAGAACTTTGGAGTATAGGTGTCATGAAAGACTCCAAAATTAAACATATGAATTCACATTTTACAAAACTACAAAAGTCCCCACTAAGAACATAGCTGTGAGACAATGAAACCATTTTCTTCCTCATTGTACCTCCTGAAGTTTCAGATTTTCTGTAGTATCTCTGTGTACAGCTGAGGTTTCGTTTCACTTGTGTGAAGGGAAACCTCACTAATTTTGCATACTTGACAGATGTGGACTGAAATATAGTTATCCAGAGTAAGAAAAGTAAGGATCCTGGATGTAAATTGTGTAACACCTAAGACACATGATGTGTATGGAGTAAATAAGATCATGTGGCACTGTAAATGAAGACATGAGAGGTCCTAAAGTTTCAAGGAGAAAGAAATGCTAAAGAAATAATTTTCATCAACTGAAAAAAAATCTATCAAATTATATTTAATACACATCTATCAAATCTATTACATGACGTGTCAAAAATTTTTCTGAATCCATTCCAAAGTCACCAGCACTTTGAATAATATATATATATTAAAAAAAAAAAAAAATGCATTGAAAGTATTGAAATATTCAGTTATAAAATATGCAGAATAAAATGCAGTGATCTTTGATTTGGCATTATATCTGTTTTTGATGTTTTCATTACCTGCTAAATTATAAAAATTAGAGAGTCCATCAAAATTTCAAATATTTTGCTCAATCATTTTAAAGCAGATTTTGGAGGCTCAGTTCTGATAGAAAATGAAATTGCATCTCAAAGCCCTCAGAATTCTTCAGAAACATGTTTTTCTGCCTTTCATACAGCAGCATTTAAACTTTGCAGTAGTATTTGGACTAGTGTTCAATCACAGCAAAACTTTTAGTATTCTAGTATATTTAAATATGAACTGTCTTACCAGGCAAACATTGTTTTCAAATGGCTATTCTAAAGAAAGAACTATGAAACAGGAAAGGAAAAGAAATGGAGGGTGTTTAGTCTGGAGAAGAGAAGGCTTAGAGGTGACCTCATCACTCTCTTCAACTACCTGAAGGGAGGTTATAGCCAGGTGGGGGTTGGTCTCTTCTCCCAGGCAACCAACAATAGGACAAGGGGGCGTGGGCTCAAGCTCTGCCAGGGGAGGTTTAGGTTAGATGTTAGGAAGAAATTCTTTACAGAAAGGGTAATCAGGCACTGGAACGGCCTGCCCAGAGAGGTGGTGGATTCACCATCCCTGGAGGTTTTTAAAAAGAGATTGGACGTGGCCCTTAGTGCCATGATACAGTAATTGGAGTTGGATCAGGGGTTGGACTTGATGATCTTGGAGGTCTTTTCCAACCCAATCTATTCTATGATTCTATGATATGGAGTATGAGGAAAGAACATCAGTGGAAACAAATGAAGGACAAAGTAGAAAACATCAAAACAAAAAGGGAACTTCAGTGGGATTTTCAAAATTGTTCATTGTTAAATGTACAAGTCCAACATAAAATAACTCAATGTCTAAGCTAAGTGCTTTTTTTTAAGCACTGTGATGGACAAATAATTTAATTTCCTCTTGCATAGTCTTTAAGGAAAGAGGGCTGACCACCGAGGATAAAGCACTTGGAAATCAAATGCAGTTTCTACATATGCACATAACATATCAGATAGTCTGCCAGACAGGGACAGCTGCAGGCTGAAGGGGGAAAGAGCCTTCACACAGGAGCCACACAGCAAGGAGCCCCAGCTGCTCCCATTCTTACCACCTGGACGGTGCTGCCGACTGCCCAGATAGCAAATAACCTTTGCCTTCTACTCAGGAAACTTGCCCCTGCTATACTTGCTGTGTTTCTATTTCTAATAGAAAAGAAGAGTCAAATAAATCATAGAGCAGATGCACAAAAATGCATCAATAACAGAATTGGATTAGTGACTGCTGATAGGAAAAGTAATTCATTTCATATTACTAACCTTACGTTAAGAATTGAATCAATACTAATACAAAGTAAACTGCACTAGATGTACCCATTACTAAGTTAAATGTTCACAATATGGGATTGCAGTTCCAACCTACTGTGAGTTTATTTGTGATGAGAAATACGAGTAAGGATTACAAGTAAGCACAATGTATTTTGAAACAGATTTCAAGAGATGTTCAGTAAGTTTGCAAACATTTTTACATGCATATAAACAATGGGTGAGGTACTACTGAAGGTAAAAACAACAAATTTTGTATCTCTGACTCTTTAGCCTCCTGCAAAATTGTGCTTTGGGGCTGGAACTAAAATGCAGTATTAATGTTTCTAATTTGGATTTAAATTGACTATTCCTTCTATACAAGAAAATATGAATTTGTAAAATATCCAGCTTTTTATTCAACAGAGATTTTTTTTTTGCTATTCAAAGTCCTGTTTATTTTAAAAAAGGTTTTAATTTTATTCTTTAAAATAGCTTTTCTGCAGCTGTCATGGTATAGGGATGGAAGGGAAACAGCCTGAAGGCATAGTTCATCTACTGATCTTCTCATCTTCTATTAGACAAGTTGTAATAATTAAGAAAAGAAGACAACTTTCAGATTCAGGGTTACATGATACATTTTCTTTGTCAAGGAAGCCAGCAAGAAAAATATCCTATCCCTACATTGTAGTTCCTCACACCACCACCACTGTCATTGCAAGTGGTAATGATGAATTTTATCATTGGTGTAATCCAGGCAAAAATAATTCCTGTTTGGGAAAGGAAGTGGGTTTGGTGGGGGTTGTTGTTATAATATTATTATTATTATTATTATTATTATTATTATTATTATTATTATTATTATTATTATTATTATTAAATAAATTCACTGATACCATTAAGACATTGTAAGCAGCTGTATCAGAAAAGCTGAGGAGATTGCAGAATATGATGCTGGGGCAGGACTGAGTGAGTAGGAAAAACTATGTTTGGCACCAAGGCTGTTCCACTGTGGAAATCCAGTTTTGCAGTTCCCTTATCCAAGATATTATGATGAAGCAAAATCCCAGGTTGGAACAGGTCAGGCACAAGAGTCCTTAGCTCTTCAGTTACTTGAGTAAAGCAAGTAGGCAGCACAATTTAAGGGCAGAACTGATAAGCTAGGAGAATTTGGGACACAAAAAGAAAAGAGTTTTGGGTTTCAGAGATTAAGAGATATGGCAGCAGAAATACTATAAGAAGACATAAAACCAAGGTCTCTGCTGAGTTTATTATTTTTTGGTAACCTGAGAAGAGTTGAATTTAACTTCCCAGACTCTTCTACTAAACACCTTTCATTTGCATCTTATAGTGATGATGGTTGGGTTTAACCTCAATAAAAGGTGTTTATCTGGGGAAATTAGCCTCCAACAGTAGCTTAGTATTTCTATTCTTTATCAGCTGTCTGCAGAAGTAAATTGTCTGTACAAGTCCATAGGTAGTCACAGTTGATGTCTTCTAAAATTTCCAGGAAGGCATTGAATATGCTAGGTATAGTATAATCACTTTGTGTTGAGCATTTGTAGGATACATGGATTTTATATCTTTTGTAGAGAGCACACGTGTTCACAGATTTTGTGTTACGGCTCTGGTGGTTTAATTCACTACATAAACAATTAAGCAGTTAAACTAAATCTCTCTTTAGACTTCACTGTGTACTGGCAAGATCACCACTGGCCATAGTAGAAGATAATCTGCTTCATTTATATGAAGACATCCACCCAAAGCACTTAAATTTACATGTCTTAATCTCAAACTGAATATTATAGGAGTTATGCATTACCTGCACACTAAGTATGCTTTTTCTTATAATTATAAACATTGCTGTCTTAAAGTGTGAATGGACATGCGCAAAACTGGAACCCACTGGATCTCACACTGACTGTCTGAGACACTATCAGAGCAACATGTAGTGATGGGGAGCCCACAGGCTACCAATCCAGCTCTGCACATGCTCGCAGGGAGGCACGTGGCAGGATAAAAACCCTTGAGGACCAGTGGGAAAGACTTTGCTCATTCTCATGCCTGTCAAATTGACATGATGTGCAGCTGTAACCTGGGGAACGGGACTACCCACTGTGCTTTTCTGGGAAGGACTAATGAGCAACCAAAGTGTGTATGAGCTTTAAAATTTCGTTTTAAAATTGCAGACTTGTATTGCAGAGTGAGACTTTACAGGAGGAAGTGTATCTTTTCCTGATAGACTAGCTACCTTTGTTCTGAAATCACTGAGAGATAATGGAGGCTCATAATGCAATTTTGGAGTTTCTTTCAGTGCAAAAAATCATTGTAATTGGAATCATGTCTTTAATTAGCTTCTTTATTTGATATTTGGGATTTTTGCGAATTAGAAGAGAGATTAAGAATTGCTAATGCTCTTGCATGTAACCTTCACTCTCAAATTTCAGTGGCCTCTCTGAAACTCAGAACAAAGAAATGTGGAGGACAGTTATATATGTATTTGGGGAGATTCTTTTCAGTCTTTCAAAGTATACTTACTCTTCCTACTTAGAGTATTTTTTTTGCTAGGATATCCCCATTGCAGTTGCTCTAATTTATAGATATAATGCAACTTTATGCATTATTATTTATAGATATAATGCAACTTTATGCATTATTTATGAATGCATCTTCTGGATCATGAAGGCCATGTTAAGAAATCAAATAATATAATTCATAAACATATCAAGTTCAAATCTAATCTAATTCCCTCCTCCCCTCCACCTCCAAAAGGAAGACTACACTAAAGCACTTCTCACTTGCTGGCTATAAATGGTCTTCCACTCTAGTTCGAGCACCCTGGATATTCTTCATACGCACAGCTCGTTTCTGAAGCAGCTCCTGCTGTGCTAGCCACCTGAACGCGGAGGAACCACAGAAATAAATTTGTTGCATTTTTAATCTAAAATTAATTTTAATTAAAAACCAAAAATGACTGCCACTGCTACAAGAAGGAGGCCTTGATTTCCATTCCATTCCCAAGGTGCAGTGGGCAGCAAAAAGAGTTCAAGATAGCTCAAGCAAGACTGTGCTGCTAAGTGAGTTTCTTTGTAAATATGATATAAAAAAAATACAAGGTTCAACTTTACTAATCTTAAAGTCAAGTAAACTCCTTTTGAACTTAATAAGAGCAGTTCCTCTTTGAAATTCCTGCTCATTACTCAGTTGTCACATTTAGAATACCTCCTAGGTGATACAGAAAGCTCCACGTCCTCATGTCCAGCTTTCTCCATGAAGTGAAACTGAGCATTTCACTGACAGAATAATTCTCCTTTTCTTGAAAGTTGTTTTTGTTGGATTCTGCACCTATATTTTAGGTATCTTGAGAATGTACAGTTTTATTTTTTTTCCTACAAAACAATAAACAGGCTTTACTGAAGTCAAGCACACTAAAAGCTTAGTACTGGTAGAGATGAAAACAAATCATTAAGTAATTCTATAAAGTGACGCATTTCAAAGCTGTTGAAATAATACAGAAAGAAACCCTACCATTGTTTACAGCAGGTTTTTTCTGGGGCAATGAATCACTTCCATTCTTCTCTATGTGATTATTTTTTTTTCCTCCTCTTGTAAATTCATATACTGCTAAAAAATTTGAAGTGATCAAAACTGGCAAGGTAGCTAATTAAAAAATTGCACTGTATAACTGTATAACTCCTTTTCTGGAGAATATGTAAAAAAGATGCAACTATTTAAAGATAAAATAAGGGAATGCAGGGACTTAACAGGTATTTTTTTAATTAAATTTAAAAATCTCTCTACAAAAAGAGAATATTCTTTAAAGTTACGGGTAAGACTTTCACTTTCCGAACAGTCAGATATCTGTGGCTTTCTGATTAAATGAGGTGCTCTCATTTCTTCCTCTCCCTAAGAAGATATTAATGAACTTTTTTACTGTAAAGCATCAAAAGCACTCTAAAAATTAAATTATTGTATCACTATTGTTTTAAATATATTTAAAGATATTGTACATTTGATGTATTTTTCTTCTAATGAAACAGTTCTGTTATTTCATTAGCCTTCATTTCTCTAAGATATACAATAATTAATGTAATATTACATGTTTGTTTTTCTACACCTGAACATCCACAATTCACAACCTATTTTACTCTTTTCTAAAATATGATCATCATTCCACTATTACCAAGGTTACCAATTAAACTTTGTATTGAATTTAAATAGTCACAAAATTAACATATGTATATTCCTCTCAAGTAAAAATGAACATGTCCTTCATCACAGAGTACTTCAAAATTGCAAAACGGCCCAATACATCTGTATTCCGTGTCTACTGCAAGGTGAAGTTTTGCAATAACCTACTCTCAGGTAAGGCTCTGAACCACAACACTGGCACATCAGTTATTTTCCACTCGGTCAGGACTAGTCAAAACACATGAGGTTCTTAACTTCCAAAGTCAAATGTGAACAGTATATATCGAAGATATATAAAAATATGAAGGCAGGCTGAGAGAGTTGGGGTTGTTCAGCCTGGAAAAGAGAAGGCTCCGGGGTGATCTTATAGTGGCCTTCCAATACCTGAAGGGGGCCTACAAGAAAGCTGGGGAAGGACTTTTCATAAGGACAACTAATGACAAAACAAGGGGAAATGGCTCTAAACTGAAAGAGGGGAGGTTTAGATTAGATATTAGGAAGAAGTTTTTCACTGTGAGGGTGGTCAGACACTGGAACAGGTTGCCCAAGGAAGTTGTGGATGCCCCCTCCCTAGAGGTGTTCAAGGCCAGGTTGGATGAGGCTTTGAGCAACCTGGTCTAGTGGAAGGTGTCCCTGCTGATGGCAGGGGGATTGGAACTAGATGATCTTTAAGGTCCCTTCCAATCCAAACCATTCTATGATTCTATGATTCTATGAAATACACAGTTATGTAAAGGTAACTTCTGCAGTCACATTTATCAGAAGATTAATCAGTCCTTTGACTGGGGGAACTTTCCTTTAAATCTGCCTTGGTTCTTTAAACTTTTGCTTTCCTGAATCTTTTCCTCTTCTTTCCTGGTATATCATCAGCTCTCCAGGGTTATCTTAGAAACAGCTTTGCTTTGAGCCTACTTCTTTTACCTCACTACACACTAAGCCAACATATTCATGGAATGAATACAAATTAAACTCAGACTGAGTTTAAAGGAAAGTAACTAATTTTTGACACTGAATCACCAAGCTAAAAAAAATTTTATATAAATGTTTAATTTTAACAAATATTTTAAAGGTAGAGCATGAGAATACTCTGTGGCAAAAAAAAACCAATACAATTTAGAGCCCCAACCAGACAAACAGTGATATGTTCAGAACTACACTTTGGCCAGAGAAGAGACAAGTTTCCTTCAGATTATTGCTCGGATCCTTGGATTTGTCATTTTTGTCATCTTAACTCAACCAATGAAAACGTACTAGAACATTTTAAGTATTATGAGTGATACTTAGTGTCTACTCTGGGTATATGTAGGTATGAACCAAAACTTTAAGATATGTTGTCATTTGCTGAATCAAAGTTCAGGAAGTTTACTTTTCTATTGTCCATACTAACTTTCCCCCCCACCCCCAGCAAAAATACTTGACAGATTTCTAGCATATGATATTTCAAAAGACTACTACAGTGCACGATATTGCTCCTGCTATCACCTACTTTCAGTGAATACTCTTTAGATTGAGAAACATCCATGACAAGGATGTGTCTATACTTAGCGTGCATTATTTTCACAGTTTTACAGTGGTTCATGCACAGATTCAGTTTCCCAAATATCCTAATGAGCTACTCGAACTTCTTTCAGAAGGACCTTACCAAGAAGGACCTCTGGCAGGGGAAAGTGAGGTACAGTTTAGCCTCTCTAGTTCTAGCCTCTGATATGTGAGACATGCAGGACAGACATAAAAATACTTTGAGCCAGCAAAATAATTCTCTTTCTGATTGTACATACGTACCTCTGGTGGCTCACACAGGCATGATCTCTTTGGCTGCGCACAGGGTAACAAAGCAGAACAGCTCCTTCCTTTTTAATTTATTTAAAACAATAGTCAAGCTTTTAGTATACGATCTTCTCTCAGTACACTTTTACCTGGCTAAATACCATGCAAAGTATGGTCCCCTTACCTGGTCCCCAAAAGCAGTGCTGTCCTCACTTTGGCCTGAGTTCCTTTGCTTGAGAAGTCCATGTAACAGCCAACCTGCCAGAGTGCATAGACCTATCTTCTCAGGAAGATGAACACAATAGCTACAACTGACACTGTCATTAGGTCTCACTTGATGAGTTTTAATGTTTTTTCTGCCTTTATTGAGCCAGATTCTAACCTTGTTCCTAAGAGGCACACAGTGATACATACAGTCCACTGCCATGTCAGGGCAGAATCATCCAGAGACAGGCAGTACTGCTCAATCTAAACATAACAAGTCAAAATATTAGCCCTTTCAACACAGAAAAATAGGCGCAACATACACATAGGAAATAATCACTTGTAAAAGTCATGTTTCAGAAACATCTTACTCAGTAAAGTAAATAGTAAATACCCTAAATAGTAATTTCCATAAAATAACAGCTACCTTTAGCATAAGTATTTTTAATTTAGAACAAGAATTTCTATTTTTTCTTATGCTGCTAGACATGCTTCTAACCACAAAAATGTATTAAACTCTTAAAAAAGAAAAAGTATTTTCATTTGTGAAGTAGTGCAAGAAAGTTACTGAGTATCTGGGGCAGGAAGTGATTGCTTTACTTAATACACAATGCAAAGGAGGAAGGAACTTTTTTAATGGAAACATTGATGTGAAAACTAATTAATAAGATTCAACACCCCTTTTCAAATGGAGAGTAAGTAATAAGCTTAAGGTAGCCAAAAATCACTCCTGACCAGAATGTTTTCATCCTGTCTGCACAGTGTAATACATGGACTGTCCCAGCCCTCAGCCGCTCACAGCTTCAGTCCAAAATCCTTTGGAATGAAAGCGCTGCATGGACTGTAGAAGGCTCAGATCAGAGTCTATCCACAATACAGTGAGCAGAGATAATGAGGGTGGGTTTTTTTTAAGATTATTTTCTTCGTACACACCTAATTGCATTTAACTACATAAATGTGGTCTTAAAAACTGCATTTTTTCAAGCATAATATCTTTATAAATTTATACACTGATTTTGATCCTCTAGGGCAGATTTCTGGTCATATTTACTGAATGGAGAATTAAGTATTTAGGAGAACTACAATATGACTTCACTAATCCCTATATCTTGCTGGAGTCTTAACTTGAGGTTCACTCTTCTTTCTTAGATGTAAATCAGTGTAATTAATTTTGATCTGATTCTTACTGTCATTCAAAAGCGAGATATTTTAAAAATCAAGTACATTTCCTCTTGGGAAAGCATCTCACAGGGAGAGAAGGAGAGAAAAAAGTACTAATTGCTAATGCACAAAATATTAGGACAAAACATAAGCCTTATCATAAGAGATGGAGGAAATTTGAAGACTATGGCACCAATTGTGATGCTTAGGCTGCATTTTCCTCAAACTGCTGCTCTACCAGTCATTTGCATAGTGCAAGTGAGTGGGTCATTGTGCAAAAAGGGTCCTGGGGTGTGATAGTTTCACTGGGCTAGCCTCATGGGGCCATGCCCACTACTCCAGCAGAGCCCCTCAAGTGAGCTGTGGCAGTGCTGCTTCCCCTGTTTAGCCCCTGTTTCTTTCAGCCTCCTTCTGACTGCTTTGGTTTACTGCTAGGAGACTATGATTTACACTTTAAAGTGCTTTTAAATCACCAAAAGCAAAATACTGGATAAATATGAACACAAATGAGTACACTGTCATGAGATGTACTCTCCTCGGCATGACTCATGTGCTGGTTGCCTTTCAGCATAGGATCCTATACAGAATTGAACTGTAAAACTATTAAAGGAGTTTTGAACGCTATTACAGTGCTTGTTATTAAAACAGGCACTCACAGAGACAACACTATTGACATCACAGAAGTGGAAAGTGAACCATTACAAAAGGTTTGACTTTAACAGCTCTATGCAGAGTTGCAGCACAATCCTAACTGCAATCTTGAGCACATTCTTTCCATGACCGTAAATGAGGCAGCGTGTCCTGATTCACACGAATTAGGGCTATAAAACATCCAGAGTATTCCAAGTCATTGCAATGAATCCAGACAACCTGCAGCAACCACAAATGTGGAACAGTGAGGCATTGTTTTTTTGATGTTATTTCTGTTGCCAAGACTGCTCAGAACACTTCACTGTATTCCTTGACTCCATTTAAGTGCAGAAGAAAGAAGCAGAATTTTAATAGATATCCCACTACATGCAGCCTTAACCCTCTCTACAGGCTGAGGCAAGACAAGTGAGGCAGGAGAAGGTTATCTTATTGGCAAGACAAGAAGGATGATCACTTCTGTCCCTGCACCACAGTCTGCTGTGGTGCAAATGGATATGCCTCCCAAATGGATAAACCTTTTACTAAAGTAACCACAGTGATGGCAGTTCTTGTATACTGACCCCAGTCCAGTTATCCACAGGCTGGGCCGTAGTAAATCTGCCACATCTGTCTACGAAAGAACAGCACACTGGATTTGGGTGCTCTTTCAAGCTGTTGGGTTCATAGGCTTGCACACAACTGGGTAGAGCTATGTTTTAGGACGTTACTTTTCCACAGTACCCAGATGTAAGCAGGAAAATCACTAGATGTGAATCTGAACCTGCGGGGACTTTTCCATGTTGTTCTGAATTGATCCGGGGAAAGAACAGTGATCCCTGTGTTGCTTAATAGGAGGAACAGACACTTGCATAACTGCAATGGTTATCCCTTGCACTCCCTCTGGGTGTAATTTTCATTGCTTCTTTAGCCAATCTCATTAGAGCTCTCAGAAGAGTTCCGTTCTTATTGACTGAGGAAACATTACCAAGACAATTGATTAGGAAAACCTATTCAAGCACATCTCCGGAAGGAGTAGAGTTATTTCTACTGTGTATTTCTAAAACCCTTTTTCAGCACTTTGATACAATGACCAGGTAGCTGAGATGATGGGTAGCTGCTATAAGTGGGATACACATACTCCAGAGATAATTTGTGGGCCAGATGACAGAAATTATGCACTTTTCCACTGCTTTTTCAGTAAATGACTGTCCACAGTAACTTTAAGGCTCAGATTTTCCAGGATGGTATGGTGAATCCAGACTGTTGTTTTTTTTTCCTTAAAGGTTGACCATACGGTCAGTCACTCAGCAACAGTCTTTCAGCTGGCAAGTTTCCTTCCCTGATGTCTTATTACATAAATAATACTCTTTATAACATTTATATACTAACTTTTTTATTGTGTTCACCTTCATTATAACAAACAAGTTAAAATAGGTTGTACTAGAAAACAAACACAAACCTCAGTCTGAAATGCAATATAATGCAGCCTTGATGCTAATGGGCATAAATGCTACCCTATTTCAAAGTCTTCTGCCTGCCAAATTTCTTTCCTAAGATCCGTGAGAATTCACTCAGGCCAGCTCAGTGTCCATGTTTGAGCCACTGCTGCTCTGTGGGTAACTTCCCAGTGATGAACAACAGTGACAGAAATCAGGTAGAGAAAAAAACTCACGCAGCTTTTTCATCATAACCTTTCATATATGGACCACTACTTCTATTGCAACCAATGGTGTGAATCATGTTTTTTTAAAGGTCATCATTTCTACCTACTACCACAATACTCATTCAGATTTGGTGTCTCTCCTGATGGAATAGAGCATAGTAAAGACATCAAATTTAGATGTCACTCTAGCTAGTATTTTCATAGATAAACCATCCAGCAGATACTACTTTTCTTGAAGGCTGGCAGATATTAAAACCTTCTTTCACACACACCTGGAAATAACAGCATGACTCCCGTAACTGAATGTTATCAGTAACCGGATGTTATCAGTAACTGGAAACTCATCCAATTTTTCCAAAGCATCCTCCCACCACTTTGTGCAATATTGACCAGTATATTCAGGAAAAAGCAAAGCACTAAACAAATGTCCAGAGGTAATGCTTCCCTGCCTCTCTCTTTGTTTATTTAGGATATATAAGAAAAAAAATGTGGACATAACATGTTGTTCATCTCAGATGAATGCTTCCTAACCTTTTAACACTCACAACTTCGTAGGACATCCATCCAGATTTCCCTCCCAAATGGGCATCAGCCAGACTGATGCAGACAGATTATCTGTGAGCACACCATCATGGGAGTTGCATGGTATGGTTGTAACGAACGGTGCACAGGCAAGGCTGACCTGCTGAGCAGGCTGTGATGGTGATTAGAGGGAGACATAACACTTTAGGGGAGGACGTACCTGAATGACACCTAAGGATGACCTCAGAGTAGTGGAATAAAATATTTATGGTGCTGAATGTCTCTCTTCAGTACTGTGTTATGAAGACAGCAAGGGAAAGATGATCCAGCAGGAGGTTTCTCAGCAAATATATAAGAGATATATTTAGTCTTTGGATAAGAGAAGTATAGTGTTAAGTGGCATTATGTGCATAAGAGGCAAGGGACTGGATGAAGAGGTATAGAGACTACAAAATGAAGCAGACATTATAGTGGGTTTTTTAAATGGAATAAACTGTTTTCAGGTAAGAAGCTCCTGCCCAATGCAGTTCTAAGGAAGGGTGAGAAAGCAGAGGGCAGAGGTAAGGTGAAATGGGGTGCACCTGAGGCTTGGCAAATAATGGACTGGATATTCTAGTAGGTCTTCCCAGATTTTGTGCTAATGCTTTCTTTTTTTTCACTGAGTGCTTTAGTCAATTACCCTAAAAAGTGGTAAATGTAATAAACATGTCTTATATCTACATAGTTCTAAGTGGCACTGAATGCTGTGGAGATACCAAAGCATTAAATATTTGGAGATGAGAGCAAAAAATAGCATTCAGATACTATTTAATTTTCTACATAAGAAAATACTGCCTTACAGATTCCATTCTCACTCAAATGTAAATCAAAGATGGCTTATGTTAAGCTAATTGTGTCCCATTAATGAAAAATGGCCTAAGAGAGCACCCTGGCACTTAGTTTTCTAAGTTTAGTCTAGTAAACCAAGAAGCTCCTTCGGACTTCGGCTGTAAGATTTTGAAGCACTCAGAAAATGTTAGAAAAGGAATTCTGTGCCTGACAGAGATCACTTGTATGAGCCATACCCTTTAGCGACTGCACCTGTTTACCACTGTCTCATTTACAACACTTGTAAGGGGGAACATTAAGCAAGAATTATGCAATGAATTGATTGCTTAGGGGTAAATTTCCATCCTTTTTTTGCCAAAGAGATGGCTATATGAAATGCAGCTTATATCTCTTAATTAAAACTACTGAACTGAGGGCAATTTGAGTTATTTCTTGAAGAAGAAAAAGAAATCAATTTTGAAAAAAAGGACTGAAGGAATGGCACTCTCAGGTTAGCCTGGAAGATGGAAGTTGGAAATGTAAATGCTTAAGACACTAGAAGCTACATAAAATTCAAAGCTTAACATAAAATCTCATTGAATTAAAAAACAGAACCAAGTTGCAGAAACTTCATTTCTAAAATCACATATACATAAATATTGACTGTACATGGTAACACAAGGAGATGAGCTGGAATGCCTAGTGAAAGAAAAGAGTTTACAGGGGCTGTAAAAGCAGAGAGAAGAAAGTTAACTAGGATGATGGCAGATAGTGAGCTTGAGCTGTATCTCAAATTAAAGTACCACAAGATCCCCTGGTAAACCCCAGGTGAATTCAAGGCTAGATTTGTTTTCTCTCTTAGAATATATGTCTAGTTCCTAGTTCCTTAGAATGAACTCCCATTCCAACAACCCATAAATGTTGTGGCAAATAGATAATAGTGGAATACAATAACCTCTGGCTACACATCCACTACTGTTATCATGAATATTTAAATTGATAAAAAGCCCAGAGAAACTGCATCCATACTGGTTCAGCTTTGAACTGCTACGAGGTGGAACAGCTTGCAAAACAAAGTTCCATTGCCTCTCTTCCCCAGAATGCACAACACAGGCTCAGGGATAGCTTTGTCTTACCCCCTACATGTTCTTGAACTCTACTTAACCTTTCATTCTTAGGTCATAATGCTAATGTCACTGAAGATGATTGATGTGGAAGATTTACATATGTTTTAATTTCAAAACAATCATTTTTAAGCAATAAATTAAAAATACAAAGGATTGGAAACAATTCCTGTTACTGCAAAACACACATTCCAAGTTTGTTAGAAAAATAAAAATCCATCTATAGCAAAGACAGCAGTTGCTAAACACAGACATGAATTTCAGCTGTGGTCAGGAAAACATAATCAGTTGAATATAACAGAAACCAGTGTCTCTTGAGGAGATGAGATTGCAGGAACATATGAACTTTATAAAAGGAGGCGCACTGTTAGGCTTGGTCCTCTGAAGATAATGAGAATCAGAATCTCATCAAAAGTGTGATGATGGAATGGAATAAAAATTCAACCTGATGTGGGCTGCAGACAGAAGAGATGATTTGAGCTCAGAAACAAAGAAAAGTCTGCTCAGCAACTAGATGCTTTTAAAGAAGGGTAAATTTAATTTAGTAGTGGCATGGAGATAATAATATAAGAAATTATTTTTATGATATACACCAAGATATTTTTCCATCCAGGAAATCAGAATGTCAGAGGGAAAACACAGCTAAATGAGTTTTATTTACTTTTCTCTTATTTCTCTCTTATGTTCACTTTGAATGCATTTCTTTTGTATCCCACACAGAAAAAAAACCCAAACCAATACATATTTGTATATCATGTGTATTTCTGTTTCTAGGCATTCTGCAGACTACGTACCTGTTTTAGTGAGGCCAAGGTAGAACACAGGTGTCAGTTAATATAGAGGAAAAAATAAATTTCAACAAAATATTTGCAAGAAAACTCACAATAATTAAGAGAAGGGTATAAACTGGATTATGCAATTTTTCTGGTGAAATCACTTAGTTCAGTATTCTGTTCTTGCTCTGCTCATCTGCCTTAAACCTTCTGCATTAGTCTTTGGTGGTTCCTTCTGTGAATAGGTGCCTTAGTCACTTGCTCTCCACAGACTCCACACATTACATAAAATGCTATTCCAGTGCCTTTCAGGGATTTGCCTTAATCAACAAAGAAAGTACGATAAACTTCAGCTCAAAACTTCTGTTGATGCTGTTGCATTTTATTGAGCTTGTTGCTAAGATGACTACTTCGGGACTTTTGAGCCCACACCCTAGATTCTATCTTTTCAGGCAGCCACTTCCCCCTCTTATATCCAGAAGTTATGAGTCATCTGCCTCATTGAGCCAACAAATACCTCTTAACCTTTTCCAGTCCTGAGAGAGTAACAGCAAGAGGAGGTGTTCAGGAACATTCTAATGACCTTTTAAATCAGAAAGACTGTGTGGGAAAGAATTTGGTCCTAAAGGTCTTTCAGAAAACAGACATTAGAAAGTAAATGCTAATTGAGCTGTCATTTCAGATAGCATGACATACTGAAACACTGTCTGATATCTACCAAGGATAATAGTTTCCAGGTCTAAACCAAGCTAAACAGAGTGAAAGTTCAGAAGCATTGGTGGCAGTGATTTATTATAGCATGCCAATATTTTATCATAATTTTGCAGTCTGAATGTGATCTTGCATTCCTCTTCTATAGATAAAGCAAATCACTCACCCTTCAGAAGGTGTGAATCCAAGTTAAGGCTTTGAACATAATATGTATTTTCCTTTTGCTGAAATGCCTTTTATTCTAACACTTGCAGAAGTTCAGATCGTTTCTTGTAACTATGATACTGCTGCTGCGAGAAGCAAGAGACTCCTTAAGCTGTTCTGCGTACAGTTAATCGGGGGTCCTCAAGAGCACCAGAGGCAGATCATTTTTCAAAAGCCCTGACTATCAGTATATCTGGACAGATGGAAGTCAGCACAATATGTCAGAGACATATTTTCAAGCTGTACTGAAAAGAGTTATTTCTCACCAGATAGAAGGCAGGGAAATTTCTATTACCCCACATTACAATACACAAGTATGAGGGTAAGCGAATGTTGCCTTCCTGCCAAATATAAAACAGAGATTCAGCAGAAAAGGATACCACATAACAGATTTGTGGTCTAATCAGCAAGACAGTTATGACACATTCATTAAAGGAAGTATATTTAGTTCAGAACTGATCAGCCAATAGGATCATCTGTCAGAAAGGTACTACTGTTCTTTTGAGGAAACACAAAATGTAGTATCAAACATGTCAACTTGAAAAGAATATAATAGTCTATTCATTACAAAAGCTTAGTTGCCGAAGTGCTTTCTTACATAAGGAGAAGGATGTCTATTCTGACCACTCCAGTTTTCTTAGGTAATTGTAAAATGCCTATGAACTATTTCACATTCATTTTATCCTCTCGTTAACACTGTCACCCCACAACTACTGAAGAAGCAGAGAGAGTTGTCTTTTAACACAATAATTAGTATGCTTCAGTAATGCCTATACAACTTTAATCCATCAAATGCTACAAGAAACAACACATTTGCCATGGGTGGCACCAATAAAGGTACCTGAACACTGCAGCTCTCTCTGTGACTCTCCATAATCTTGTTCTCCTGCAGCTGTCATTTGGTGTGATTGATGACATGTTTGCAAGTCTGTTAGACTCACAGAGAGTTTAATCATATCCAAAGGCAGGAATGAGAGGATGTGGGCCTCTCAGATTTTAGCTCACAATATTTTTAATTTCAGAAATTTCCATAAGATAGCAAACAGTTTAATTTTTCCTGTGTTATTTTAATGCAAAATAACTGTGAGGATTTTTTCCATCATGGTCCAACCACAGTTCTGAGAGCAAAGTGCTGGCTACTTTGTGTAAAGGTGCAACAAAGCTATCTCCTTCCCAGGTCTTTCTCACCACATTTTTCATCTTCTCTCTGTTAGGGGATTTATTCTCAGGACAATATGGACATTATTCCCTGCTGTCAAAGAAATCTGCAGCAGAAGTTTTGTATCTTTTCAAAGTGTTTCACACTGTTTGTATTTTAAATGTTAGAATACAATTTGACTTTTTTTTTTAATGTGTTCTGGCAATTAATAATAGTAATCGGCATTGTCAAAAACAATAAAAAAGATTTACCTGAATTACCTACAACATTTAATACAACTCATACAATAAGAGGCTGTGAGCCTGTAAACACCTATAAATTTGATTAGCTTTAAATTAGTGTGACCACTTAAATGTGTCAAAGTTAAGCACAGGAAGTATTTACAAGCCTACAGGACAAGGGATTTAGTCTATTGAACGTTATAAAGTATATTTTTTCTCTAACAATTAAAGCACTGGACCAGGACTGAAGATACACAGGTTACTTTTCATAAGCCATTAACCACCTGCATTACTTGGGGAAAATCTTTGCATCTACCCTTCAGGTGTCTTATCGCTGAAATCAGAGCCAGGGACTTTCAGCTTTGCAAACTGGTATAAAACAGCTAAAACCATAGAAGTTCATAAATAATGTTGTGGTAGTTTAATTGTCCAAGACAACACAAGCACAGTAGCTTCAGAGTGGAAAGATAATTTTTCCTAACTGAAATTATGGAGAGAATGTATTTAAGCAAGTACAAATAGACTAGAATACTGGAACATACATAAATATTCATTAATAGGAATCCAGTGAGACTGCTATTGTCTGGCCTTCAGCCTCAGAAGCAAATGACTCACAGACACAACTGTCCTCTGGAGAGGAAGGTTCACCTCACATGCCTTCATTACCACCCATTGCTGGATGAACTACCGATTCCTAAAACACCTCTCTCTAGGATGTCCACTAGCTGAGACAAGATGCCTAATTTTTACATGGGAAAACATTGAGGACATAAATTCTAGACTAAATGTATGTCAGAACAATCATTATGTGAATATCTTGGGTTTACCTACCATTTATCAGGCCATCTACATTTATCTTCTCAAGTGTATTAGCCATAGAAGACAACTGAACTCCCTAAGTCAGTTTTAAGGGAGTTCTAGATGACATTTTATTAATAACCCTGCTCCCACATAGCTTTGATCAAGATTTCAATTTGTCTCCCTACTATTTAAAGAAATAAATTTAATAAGGAATAATAGCAGACTCTTAGAGATGTTATGATGTTAACTTGAAGTTTTAAAGCATTCGTTCATTTCAATGACAAGAATTCTATTAAAAACCAGCAAATTTTAAATATTTTGGAAGGGAAAAGTATTTGGAAAGGGCAAAGTGTTTGCAACACATTTCCAAAAGTATGTCTTATCTTTGGGCTGATTTCTTTACTTGTTAATTATTTTTAGGTGAAAATGATTTCCATTCAATAATATCTGTATTTCAGCTCATGTGCCAAGTGTTCTTCAATTGTAATTATCTGCATATACTGTACTTTTATGTTTCAGTCTAAAAATCAGTGCCATCTTATTTTTATCATTTCTAGAACAACTTCAAAAGTCTAGATTTTTAATTCAGTTTGGAAAAGCAAATCAGTGTCAGTTCAGTTTCAGAAGTAGGCAGTATATCTATCAGTAAGGGCTTCGCAACCAGTCTGGTTGGTCAGCTGGTAATCAACAGGTAAACCTGATTTTACTGCACAAATTCTCAAGCATCTGTAGAAATTACAATGGCTGCTGTAGACCACAGAAACTTCTTGTCCTATTAGAATGCATTTTTGTCTTAGTGAAGTCATGATTTCAACTGGACCTAACCAACATCATAAGCAATCCTTTGCACTAGTATTCTGAGTAGACTTGTGTACGTAATACATACAGTATATAAAGCTCAATACTCAGGGCAGAATTTTATTTTCAAACTTTCATCATTTTTAATACTAAAAGACACTTGTGAGGTATGCTGCATCATTTGCTTTGTTAGCTTAGACAGTTGTATAAAGATGGGATCTTTGGTACATATTAATTTCAGTATTTTCATGTTGATACATGGCAGTATAATTCAGTTTAAAACAAATTAATATTTCCCCTACTCTTAAAAAAACCCAAACAAAACAGAGTAATATAAGAAATGAGTTCTATAATGGCTTGCCGCAGAAAACCACAACTGAGCTGTTTTAATAACAAAAGACCTAAAGTGCAACAAATGAATGTGTGAGTCTACCCTGATGGCGAGAGGAGTATTCATGCGTGGAACAGACCTGACTATGATTGCTAATAGAGCATATAAAAGCTACGTTACCAAGACCCATTACATTCTGTAGCATTTGCACAGGTACACCAGTGTGAATAATACACATAATACATAATAACGGTAATAATGATATTAGTGCACAGATTCTGCTTCTTTGTTCTCAAGAAGTGGTAAATGCAGCTGCTTAGGTATTTTCAAAGGGAGCCACATTAGCTCCCTTAGTTTTGGGTTGGGTTTATGCCAGACCAAATTTCACCATAATTTAGATCACTGGGTCTGTGTGAGCCCACAGCTCTTCAGTGCTTTGTAAAGGAACACACAACTTTATTTTCTAGCTAATGTTACACTTTTTTTTAAGGTTTCTGGAGCCAGTCTAGTACCCTGACAGATGAAGTCCTCAAACACTTGGGGCACCACAAAAGAAACAATAAAAACACCCCTGCTTAGGCTCATCCAAATGTCTCCCTAAAGCTTTCCTCCATTATAATGACTTCCAAAAAACCCAGACAATGTACATAGATCATGCATCTAGTGGGCATAGTGAGTAGTTTTTCATTGTTTCCCTGTATTCATTTGTAAGCCAGCGGGATAGTTTATCTTCTTTTCTTTTCAGTATTTTTATTACACTTCGTGCAAGAAAGATCTTGGGCACTGTAGTAATACTAACAATTAAATAACATTCTCATGACCAGACAAGCTATTCTACCTGATTCAGGGGCAATCTGATGAATTTCAGTGAGGTCAAACTAGCTTGACTCACTTGGCTTAAAAAAGCTAAGGAATAGATCAATGTTACAATTTTAGCCCAGAAAAATTTAGGATAATAAACTATTTTATAGAGGTAGACATATATCTACAGTTACAGCAGGCAAAATACAAAGTACAAGCAGTAGCTAGGTGAGGAAGTAATTTTCCTTTATGCTATAGTTATAAACCAAGTATATTATGGTAGAGTGTTAGTATTATTAATCATGTTTACTATAGTAGTGCCTAAAACCATGCAAAAGATGAGCCTCGTAGGATTCTGTAATATGCAGAGATACACAGCAAAAGACCATAGCTATCCTAAAGAGTTTAAAGAAGAGGTAAACAATACATATACCGGAGGGGAAAGTGATACAAAAAATGAGCAGTGTGAGCAATGCAATCATGGCAAATGTTAGTTTTTCAACAGGAAAGAGAGAACTTGAGATGGAGCAAGGAGGGAGAAGGGGGCACTAAGAAAGTGAGAGCTCAAGTGGAAAAGACAAAGAAATGTAGATGAGTGTGACCAGGATAGAAGCACTTGGGACAGATGTGATGTAAAACTGGGGTGAAGGGTGGTGGCAGAGATTCAGAGTGGATGTCCACTGAGTAGAGGGGCAGGGACAAATCTGCAAAAGTGCAGGGATAGCTGAAGACCACAGGTAGCCCGCTACAACAGCTGGCTGGACTTCTGAATCCTCTTTTAGCTGGAGCTGATGGGAGCTTCCCTGGCAGGTCAAAAGGCATTTGGGTACAGGTTCTGCTGAAAGCATCTGAGACCCACTGATCTCTTCTTGTATTTGTGCTCTTACATCTTTATATTTAGAGATGACCATGCCACAGAAGATCAGATACTTGCAATTTTGGATCATGTAACTAAAAAATAAAGCGCATATGACACCTGCCTTAAACATGACACCAGCCATTGCTTTTTGATTGAACCAAATCAGCTCTGCAATCAAAACAAAGTGAAATTAGGCACTGCATTTTTTAACAGACATTACTGATACCAGTGTATCTCAAAGAATTACAATAACTGTCAGTCATAATACAGCTTTGCTGTTCAATATTTACTGACATATTTTCTCTGACCTAAGCACAGAGTGAGGAGGCAGTAAAAATAAGGCTGCACATAAAATCTTTTTAATAAACAGCAATGACAATTGACAATGCAAAATTAACAAAAACGTTAGCAATACTATGGGGCTTTTTTCCCTTCTGGTGTCACCAGACGAGTTTCACAGCAGAGAAGCAAAAGGGGCATATTATACATAAGACTGCACACAAATTAATGGTAAAGGACTTGTGGATACAATTTTCTAGGGCAAGGCCTGTTCCTGCAATCAGCTGCACAAAGGGGAATTTCTGACCCCACAAAAAATCCCACAGAAGTCTATGGAACTCCTCTGGAGGAGCGTTTGGTTTGGAAGCCTCTGCTTTCAGGATCTGCATGACAAATGACCTTAAAGGTGGTCTTTATTTACAGGGCAGATACCCAACCTGGAAAGCAGTGAATAGGAAGAAGATCTATTGGTTCAAGCAGACTAAGAGAAGCTCCTAGAGCAATATTTTCATAAAACGCTTATAAGATCAATAAACCACATGAACAAAGGAAGTGCGCACGCATATAGAGAGGAGGTAATTTTATCTCTGCAGATGAAATTGGGAGAACTTATAACGAACAAATACATACAATTCTGGTGGAAATGTTGTAAAAGAAAGAAAATTAAGAGTAGCTGCAGAATAGAGAGCTATTTTTTTCAAATCTGTATTTTATCTACATTACTCAAAAGAAAACTGAATCATCATCTATTTAGTGTATATGTGCTATCAAAAGGAGAAAATACTAAAAGGATCTTCATTCTGTCAAAGAGTAGCACTGGAGTTAGCAGCTTGAAGCTGAAACAAATGTCTAGAAACTAGCAAAATGCACACATTGTCACAGAGTATAGTCATCTACTAGGAAAACCACTGAAAGAACAAAGAGATCCTGTGCCACTTGTCGTCTTATACATCATTCAGAAAGTCACTTACTCCTTAATTTAAAGTGTTTTAGACCAACACAAGAATAACTTGGTGAAATTTTAAAAATTCTGAATGTTAAATGAAGGCATACGTATTCTAGGTATAAAAACAAAGAAACAAAACCAACACAGATGTACATGACTAACTTCTCTCACAGTTGAGGAAGGTTTGGCTTCCGAGAGTGACAAAGAGAACCCCAGCTCCTGGCATCAATTTCCCTGAGACTTCCCAGCTTCGCTCACCTTTTCACTGACCTTCCCTCTCAGTTCATCATCCACATTTTTTTTCTTTTATCTTTTTTAAGGGAGATTCTTCTAATATGACTAGCATACAGCTATTTAACAATCTCAGTAAAGTCTTCTGACTGTTTGGTAGAAGAATTTCTTCTCTTTTACTGTTCTGGTAGAAGAATTTCTTCTCTCTTCCTTTCTTCCTTTCTTTTTCTTTCTCTCTCTCTTTCTTTATTCTTTGTTAACAGGACCTTTATGGCCATCTTCAGATTCACCTTTTTCTATTAAGGCACAATGCAATGCCAAGCTGAACAAGGAAACACTGCATATTTAGGAAAATACACTGTGTATTTTCTAAATTTGGTGACAATCTCTGTGTGTTTGCAATCAAAGCAGATAGCTATGGAATCAAATGTTACAGGTTTTCAGAGAAAGAAAAGCAACGAAGCTACTTAGGAACACCCAAGCAAATAATAAACACCAGTCCAATAGCCACACAGGAACAGCTCCTTGGCCCTGTCCAGCCCACAACATAACTACCAAGGCAGCAGACAGAGAGATGAGGGAATATTAAACCTTTCAGGGCTTTGGGAAACTGTTGAAGCCAGAAGTACAGTGAACAGTTCAAGGCTTCCAAGGCAATGATAGTAAAAGCTGACAGCT
Organism: Antrostomus carolinensis; assembly: GCF_000700745.2. NCBI lineage: Eukaryota > Metazoa > Chordata > Aves > Caprimulgiformes > Caprimulgidae > Antrostomus > Antrostomus carolinensis. The sequence continues at coordinate 43,838 of NW_010302943.1, read as the reverse complement.
TGACCAGGGAAAATACAGGGAGTCTGGAAACAAGAAAGGTCTTTTCTCCTTGTCAGATATGGAGCTAACAAACTCAGGGCGAACTTACATTCTTAACTTTTCTTACCAGCTTTTGTAAAGAAGTCCTATGCACAAAGTCCTATTGTCATGTGACCTTCTGCTTGATTTTGAAGGTTAAGTAATAAGTAATGAATTATGAATAATTCATAATGAATGAATAAGTAATTATCCTTTTCAGAGTAACCAGGATTGACTTGCTGATCACAGTATTTAAGAACGAAAAAGCTTGTAGTGAAAACAGGATTATCCTGCTCAAAGAAAATGAAAACATGTGGATCAAGGTTCTATCATAAAACTCTAGAGAGGTGAAGTAAGCCAAGTTTATTTCTAAGGACTGTCCTAGAAGCATCTCAATGGGAATTGGGTATTAGGAACAATTTCAACCTCCAAACTAAAAAGTAAGTTCCTAAGCATGAAGAGAGAAAAGCGCTGTTCCTGTTGTCTTGGAAACCCTCCAGAAAGGGAGTTTACAGAGAACACAGGCAGGGAGGCCGGAACAGATGCAGGTCCCAGTGTGCTTGCAGTAAATAAATCTGTGTAGGCTTAGCAATACCTCAGGCTGGCTACATATGAATGGTACTTAACGTCACTGCTTACAGGTATTACATTTCTGTAATGTTTACCTTCAAAATCAATAGTTTAGAGATGCTTGACTGCATTATATCAATAGTGTGGGACTAGAGGAACTGCCACTAAACAAATAACCTCTTCAGGATTGAGGACCCAAGACAAGCATTCCTAGGTCAGGTAATAGAGGCATTGGCAACATAAAATGGTATTTCTTTTTCCTATCCTGTTCCCTTCGCACTGATTCCTCCTACCATAATAGTTCTCCTGTACCCATATGTCCTATCTTCTGCTCCATTTTACAGCTTTGACAATACCCACTCCCCTTTCTCCTGCAATAATCACTCGAATTTCCATTTCCATTTGGTGGAAAAGACATGCTATCTGCCCCTCCGTGGACTGAGAAGCATTGCTTATCTTACAGACAAGCAGCATGCATTTATCTTCTGGCTAGAAGATGCTTCCACCTACTGGAAGGAGTGCTCCTCTGGCCAGGCTTTGGTGGGGACTCAGCACACACCCTGTGGCTACTTCATTGATGATCTCTGCATCGCATCAGTGGGCCAAGCAGCACTCTGCTCTCCACTTCAAGTGGGCAGACCTGGCTCACAAGCGTGGGCTTCACCTAGAGAAAAAACTCTAGAAAAGCTAGGAAAAATTCATAATCTCACATTTGATTTGGTAGAGCTAAACAACATGAACTCATGACATATGAAAAATGACAAACAGGTCATGTATTTAACTGTGAAACAAACTCTGCAGGGGATAGTTTCAACATAACATCTGTTATATATAAAACAGGTTATATGCTGGGTTTATTCATACCCTTTTTAGAGAAAAGCACACTTAGTTCAACTGATAACTTGTCCAAATTAATTTTACACGTGGTTTTAATTTTGGATTTACAGATTGCATCAATTTATCTGATTTTTTTCACATCAAATGAAGGAAATTAAGTACGTATTGTGGTAGCATGACACATGTTTTCCTTAAAGTACTTTTTTCTGTTCACAGTGATTAGGGTGGTTAGGGTGGCAGCACCATTATTGTTTGTTGTTCCCACAGTTTCTGTTTTTCTACTGAAATCCAAATTTGTTCTTGTTGTTAACTCAATCACTCTAAATAAGTTCCTTTGGAGCTTATTTCTAAGAAATGTTCTTAAAAACAGAGCCCAAGTAATTTGCATTGCCCTGAAGGAGCTAATTCAAGGCATTTTCAAATACAATGTAATGTTGACACATTTTCCCAATTTTGTTTTTTGTCAAAGTAATTTCATTGCACCTTAATAGTTTCAGCAGAATGAAATATCACTAACTGTACCCCAGTGAAAAAATAACAACAAAAAAGAATTTTAATATAATCATCAATTCTGGATGAAAAGCTTTAACAGAAACAGCATTTTATCTTAGCAAAATACTAGAAGTGCACACATGTATATATACATACATATATATATATGTATGTATGTATGTACACACCATACAGAAATTGACTAAGAAGTCTGTTCATACTTAATTGCTGCACAGAGATTTACCAGTAGCACAGCCTTGCTAAGAATCAGGGTGTCTACCTGTGACCTAAACTGTGCAGGCTTAGGAGGAAAAAGCAGGAACTGAAGTAGAAATAAGGAGTACAAGAGGCTCTCTTGTGACAATTTGATGTTAAAAATTCTAACTTTTTATGACAACTATTACTAAAGAGATATTAAATACTATCCCTTTATTGCATATAAAAGTAATGCTGTATCTTTTTGGAAAAAAATCTGATGCTATATCATTAAACACGTTAATCTCAAATCACCAATTCAGAATACAACAGTATCAGTAGATTCACTATTTCATTAATTGATGAGAAAGAACAATTTAATGCATAAGAATTTGATCACATGAACCTTTCTGAAGTTAGATGTCCACTGTATGATAAAAACTTAGGTTGTTTTTTTTTTAATAAATTCTTATGCATGGAATTTCTACTTTTTGTCTCCAAGTCCACATATTTTGGTAGGATATCTTCATATAACACAAGTTAACACCTGGTTAACACTCAGAGTTAAACCTTTTTATTTTTCTATACACACAGAAGAATCAGTTTTCACAGGAATTGCCTTCATTAGAGACTATGAGCACAAAATAACCTCTTCTCTCCACCAAGATCACTGCATGATTGTCTGGCATACCAGTCCATGCTGAAAGGAAGCAAGTAATGCTTTCCCTGTATGAACAGCCCAGACCCCTGGGAGAGCTAAGGGTGCCACACATCTATCACAGACATGGCACTGCACAGTCAGGTGTGATGGCCATGACGTCTCAGGGGCTGTTATAAAGGTTTGCATGTGGTTACTGATTTCTTTTGTCACTGTGTGCATGGTAAGTGCTAAAATGCCATCACTGTGGTCTATGTGCTCTGTTATTTTCTTTCCATGTCTGAACTGTAAACACCGGCCTTGCAAGTGCCTTCTGTCTTTGGGTCCGAGTGCTGAGGACACATCTCCTTTCATCTGGTAGAGCCCAAAGACATAAATCCTACTTTCAGAAGTACACCAATAATTCTTACTTAGTTACACCTACATTTGTCTCACAAACTGTTTCACAAAGCGGCACTGAGCTCACAGTTTGGGGTACAAGGGAAAGCAGCAGCTCGCTTTATCAAGTGGATGTCATGTGAAACACATGACTACAACCAGAGAAATGCACAATAAAGGAGTTTGGAATTGCTCTCATAAATTTCATGTTTTATAACCGCTTGAGTGCAATTCTGTAAGTAAAAATTCATCATTAAAACACAGTACATATGGTTAACTGACATCTACTCCACTCTCGTAACATAGTGTGCTTCTGCATCTTCAGGAAGCTCCTAAATGATTAATGATTTTTTTTCCCCTCTAAGGCTAAAGGATCTAGGGCATTTCAACTCCAGGAGCTCTAAATGATATTGCATGGTTTACTATAACTAATATTATCTGTAACACTCATTCTGAAAACACAGAAGATACACAGATTTCTCAATATGTCATATAAATTTTGGAGGATGTTTTCAAATTACTTCAGTGTAGGAAGTATATTGCAGATCTTGTCCTAAGTGTTTTAAATACTCTAAAGAAGGACCAAACTGACATTTAAGCACTGTTTTTAATAATTCAGCCAATATCTTGGGAGGGTGTTTGTACTGCTTCACCTGCAATTACTTCATCAGGTTTTTGCAGGGTGTTTGATAAAACAAGAGATAAAGTCACACATCAGTGGTCAAACTTAATTCACTTAAGGTACTAAATCCACTCAAGACCCTAAGAGTGAATTTCAACTGTTCAGTAACAGTTGAAGAGGAGCAGATAACCTGCACAAAGCACTCACACACCAAGCACAAAGTATACTGTAATCAGAAAACAAAAGGAAAATTTTCCTCACTGGCTACATGTACCAGAGAGGAGGATCTAGTACAAATCCCACCTCATATTCTTCTGAATATCAAGTCAGCCTCACATTTTAATAGCTAATGGTTTCAGGACTGTAAGCTCCTGAGTTAAAAACACATCCATCTTAGAAAATGTATAGAAGAAATATTGATTGTATCAATCTAAAAATTATAAAGAGATTAAAAAAGAAGATGGAAAGTTCAAAAGCTTCCACTTCCTTGGAGAAGGGAGTTTAAGCACGGCACTTGGGATCACCTTGATAGGGTTATGTATGAGGTTTTTATTTTTCATCTCTTGCTCCCAGTAGGAGGTCAGAATACCTCTAATAAGAGTGTCATAACTAGCAATCATGTTTAGTCATTCTTCCTCTGAACTGGCGACTGTCACACAGCTTACATTAAACAAATCACAGTAAAAACAGACACGTCTTTCACTTGTATTTCAAACTCCACTAGGTTTCTGTGTAGTTCTAATATGTTTACTGTGGATTTTATGTGTATTTTTTTTTCCCTCTCAACACTATCTAGACTCCGTGTTCACATCTGAAGCTTTCTAAATAATTCAAAGCACAAAAGCTAGTTAAACCTACCAAAATGTAAGATACATCCAATCACATTTAATTGAGGAAAACAAAGAGGCAACTAGTAAAAACTGAACACCCTTTTCAAAACTCATTTGGTCACAGGGTATTCAGTTATTTTTGAATAATTTACTGAAAGCCCTCAAAATTTCTGCTGTTCTAATTTTGATGTCATTGAACTCTCTATTGAAGGCAATGGAGAATTGAGCTAAGTTTACTCTCACATCAATAGTAACCAAAATGGGGTATTACAAAAGAAGGAAAAATGCAGAACTTAATAAATAAAAGAAAAAGCTGTATTATTTTTGTTTTGTCAGTACCTGCATACCTATAAGACCATTCAAATATCTGTATTACTAGCAATGTTACATAAAGAAACTATCAAGAAATAACTTCCTTTTTATTTAGAATATCATAAGTAAAAATAATTAGCAAGTTTATTGCTGGTTTATCTTTGCATTTTTATGCTAAGAGCTGAAAAGCACTTTGCAAATATTAAGTATCCTTCTAAGTAGACTGTATCTTTTATCAACATATTTAGAAGAATCAAAGCAAGAAAAGTATGAGTGATTGCTAAAAGTCACAAAGAAAGTCAAAGGCAAAAAAGAGTATTTCAGATTCTACAGTCCTGATTACCCATTCACAGTTTTCGTCACACAACAACACTCCTCTTTCTCTATGAAAACAAGATGATTTACCACTGCCTTCTCCATAATTGGAATATTAATAAGCAATTATAGCTGTGTTCAAATAATGTTAGCAAACTCAAGAAATGTGGACTTGATGATTGGATGGTGAGGGGGATTGGGAACTGGCTGAATGACAGAGCTCAGAGGGTTGTCATCGGTGGTGTGGAATCAAGTTGGAGGCCTGTATCTAGTGGTGTCCCCAGGGGTCAATACTGGGTCCAGTGTTGTTCAACCTACTCATCAATGACTTAGCTGAAGGAACAGGGTGCCTCCTCAGCAAATTTGCTGATTATACTAAACTGTGAGGAGTGTGCCATTCAGGGGGACCTTGATAGGCTGGAGACATGGGCAGAGAGTAACCTCATGAGGTTCAACAAGGAAAAGTGCAGGGTTCTGCATATGGGAAGGAATAACCCCTTGCACCAGTACAGGTTGGGGGCTGACCTCCTGGAAAGCAGCCCTGCGGAGAAGGACCTGGGAGTCTTGCTGGACAACAAGTTAAATATGAGTCAGCAGTGTGCTCTTGTGGCCAGGAAGGCTCACAGTGTCCTGGGTTGTATTAGGAAGAGTGTTGCCAGCAGGTCGAGAAGTGATCCTCCCCCTCTACTCAGCCCTGGTGAGGCCCCACCTGGAGTACTGTGTCCAGTTCTGGGCTCCCCAGTACAGGAAAGACATGGAACACCTGGAGCATGTCCAGTGAAGGGCAACTAAGATGGTTAAAGGACTGAAGCATTTTTCCTGTGAGGAAACACTGAGGGAGCTGGGCCTGTTCAGCCTGGAGAAAAGATAACTCAGAGGGGATCTCATTATTTTTTATAAATATCAAAAGGGAGAGTGTTTAGAGGATGGGGCCAGACTCTTCTCATTGGCACCCAACAATAGGATGAGAGGCAACGGGCATAAACTGCAGCTTAGGAAGTTCCACCTGAACATAAGGAAGGACTTCTTTACTCTGAGGGTGACTGAGCACTGGAACAGGCTGCCCAGAGAGGTTGTAGCATCTCCCTCCCTGGAGGTACTCAAAAACCATCTGGACAAAATCCTGGTTCATGTGGTCTACAAGTCCCTGTTTGAGCAGGGTGGTTGGACTAGATGACCTTCAGAGGTCCCTTCCAACCTCAAGCATTCTGTGATTCTGTGACTCAAACTATTGAATAAAACTATTATCATGGATTAAAAAACAAACAAAAAAAGAGCACATTTTCACTGAAAATAGCACGTATTCATTTTATCAGGTTATTTCAATTCTACAAAATCAATGGAGTTGTACAGCAAATTTACTACTGCTTCTGTACTTTTAGAGATCTTAAGTCTGGTAACACCTGTGACGACTCTGACTCCAAATAAGAAAGTTATTATGATCCTGCTAATGTAGAGCCATAAACTGAATTAACTACTGAAGACTCTTTACAGTTTACAGTTTAAGTCGTGCAATAAACATCAAAGAAAAAAAGAACAAATATCTTCAGATTTACCTGAGGAAATGTAAACAGTTCACAACACAAGAGCAAGTTGAAAGGGTCATACATGAGAAAGCAGGCAACTTTTCAACTTCAAAAGCTATCCTTTTAAAAGGTGTGTTTTGTCACTCTCTCCTCCAGAACTGAAAAGCAAGATATTGCTTATTTTACTTCAGAGTAAAATAAACCCACAGAACCTCCAAGGGGTTTCACCAGGTTTTGAAGGAGGTCCATGGAGAGCTAGAATTGAAAACAACAACAACAAAAAAAAACAAGCTGCCACTGCCCTAGGACCTCAGCTCAGGCTGCTCTGTATCGGCTTAGCAGATCAGGACACCTTCCTGCACTCTTAAGGAGCTTGGATTTCACTTTGCAGCACTGGGTGCTTCACCTCATGCAGAGAAGATAATACTAGGGCAGCTTTATGCCAATGCCATGCATGTCCTGGAGCTTTTAAGTGAACACTCAATTTCCATGTGTTTTGACAGCCTGAGTGAAAGCACTGGCAGTGCCTCTGCAGCCACCCGCCAACATGGCTCTCCCAAGCAGGCCATGCTTCGGAGCGATGGGAAGCAGGAGCTGTCAATGAACGGGTGTTTTCTGTACCTGGAAACTGCAGCCTTATTAAATAAATATGCTTAAAAATTCCACTCACACACTCAAACCTGGTTCTAAAGCAAACCTGGAAATCTTTGTGTCAATGATCCTTAAACTGAAAGGCTTTTGTTTAAAACCCAGTTGCACACACTCAGCCTTGAAGCAGTCACACAACACCCTCCTTCCCAACCAGGTGGCCCCAGCAGTGCTGGAGGCTCCCTGGCAGCTGTGCAAACCCCTCATCTTCACAGCCTCCCCCAAACCACACAGGTGAGACCCAGTGAAATGGGGGTGCTGAGACCTCCCGGGGACAGAGACGTGGGCAGCAGTGCAGGAGGTGAGCCCGTAAGCAGCCTCACCTGGGAATGCACAACACGGAAAAACCTGATGTCGAGAACCCAGAGGCAGGGCAAGTTCACTGAAGGGGGAACTGAAAAGCGGAACAAAAGGTGATGTTCCGGCTTCAAAGAAGTAAGTGGCAAAACCCAACCCGGATATCTCTAAAGCCTCCTTACTTTTCTTTAAGCAAACAAGAAACTTGTTGCTTATAAGCAAGCTAAACTGAGCTAAACTTTTGTACTACAAAAAAGTGAACTTTTTGTGTCCACAGGTACCCACTGATAAACTTTACTAACAAATGATTACCACTAACTTTGCAGAAGATGCCATGAAATTGCAAGGCAGCTATACATACACACAAATTCTAAAATTTGCATGGATTCTTCTGAAGTCCTCGAGGGTGCCTTTTCTCTAATGAGTAAAAATGATGCATTCTTTAAAACTAATTTTAATGACAGTCTAGATAGTAGAACCCGATAGAAAAGGAGTGGTAGTAGGAAGTCTCTCCAGGTGTGTTTATTCACTGGCAGTTTTGAGAAAAATCAGATTTGCTGGTTGGATTTATTTGAGATGTTTGCAATAATATGACTTAGAAAAAATATTTCAGATGGGAAACAGAACTTATTGGTACCTGCCTAATGACATAATGTAATTACTGTTTTCTGTGTCAGAATGCAATAATGGGCTTATATCCCATTAGAATTTGCTCTTAATAACTAAGTGGATAACCACAGATACCAAAAGCCATGAAATCCAAATTTCAACTTAAGTTCACGACATTTTCAATAAATATCCCATTAGAATTTGCTCTTAATAACTAATTTCAACTTAAGTTCACTATATTTTCAATAGTAATATGTTCTATTTCACTTAAAATCACATTTTAAAAATCCACAGGTAAATAAACAGTGTACAACTTGCTTTAGCAGTTTTGAAAAAAATTGGAGTGATTTAATATCCAGCAGAGAACACATGGGATTTTTTGATCTATGGGACTTTGACTCTGTTCCCCCTGCAAACACTGCATATCCATCATTCTGCGCATTCTGGAGCATGGTGCATTGGAGTAAAGCATTCGCCATACAAGAGCCCCTGAGCTGGCAGCTATGTTTTGCAGACCTTGAGAGACAGATGTATGTCGAATTCTCTTTGGTGGATGGGAGAATGATTCATAGCACTGCAGGATAATCTCTGTAGACCCATCTTTTGCAATAAAGAGAGATAGGCTCTGATTGTAAGTTTTGAGAGAAATGCTGAATATAGACCCTTCCTTGAATTTCATCAGGATAGTGAAACCACCTATAGGGGAAAAATACTTGATGTATTATCAGAAATTATATTTTACTGAATTTCACTGCATTTCAGTTTTAGGTGTTTATGTTCCTAAGTTTTTCCTTTAGAGCTGGCTGAAAATGAATACACACAATGCCCATAAATTGGAAAGGGGAAGAGACAAAGTCTTTCCATTTGAACACAAATCTGTGAAGTACAACTTTCAACTTTTGGCTTGTAAAGTTACTGCCTTAGAAAACTACTAATCAAACACAATCAAGAAGAGAGACATTCTAGATTTAGTTATCTTTTGTTGCTATAAGAAGTAGTGGAACAATAAATACAATATAAAGCAAAATGCCTAAATCTTCGGCCCAAGAGATCTGCACCGAACAAAAACTCTCCAAGGAGCTACTAAAGAATCTAGTTGATTACTTTCAACACACTTGAAGATTTCATTTCCACAGTTTAAACTGCTAAAGTCACCTTTGAACTCAATGGAAACACTCCAAAGCATTTGGCAGGACTCACAACATGTACACTCTTAACCTTGAATTTTTCTGTCATCGGCAGAGTCTATTTACTGAAGAACTGGTCCAATGTGTAGTTAAGTTACAGTTAAGTACAATGTAAGCACAGAAAATAATGTAAAAGGATATCCGAGGTAAAGCAGAGATACAAAAGAAAACAACAGGCAATAATTACAATTGCACATGGTGATGACTTTACTTTTACAGCATTGTTCTTCCTTTCTATCTGTTCAATGCATTTGTTCTTTATTGTCTCCTATTTAAGGAATACGTAAAGTGATTCTTAGCCCTAGGGCGTTCAGCTCTGGGGAAATGACACAGACACACAACCCTGAGAAAAGATAATGAGGAATGAGTCTCAAGAGATTCAAAATTCAAATGCTGTTTAATTGAAAAAGTTGAAGAAGATCAGAGGAAAACATCTTTTTTTCTCAAATCATTTCAGCTTCTGCTATAAACAAAGATGAATGTTTCTCAAGTTTTAACCATTAATAATGTTTCTGTAAAGCACAAGTATGCAAAACAAAATTAAATAAACAGGACTGATTCATCATTACACTCCAGTTGTTTCGTACTGCTCTGGTGAAGCAGTAAATCCAGAAAAACCATGTTGTTAAACCAGCTTTATGGCTGTTCTGCCAAAGTGGCACAGAGCAACTCATCATAGACATTTAGCACAAACCAATTTGAAAAATCTCTTCCTATTCTTCATGCCTCTGTCCTTTCTCCTCTTTGAGCTGTTGTTTAGGTATATTTTGTGAAAATCAACTTCAGGTAGGCATCTGAACAGACCTTATGGTCAAGCACTTTACAATGGATTAGCTGCAGCCAGGGACGCAGCTGCCCCTGGCAATTTCACAGGATTAAGCTCTCTAGTTGCCCTCCTGCTCCTTCGACCCATCCTATACTTAAAGCCTATATAGTGATACTTTCATGTTGTTACTCACCCCTGAAGCAGCTCCACAACATAAAGCAGGTGTGAACCGAAGACGATCACTAACCCTGACTCCTGTCCTACAACGGCGCCTGGCTGCAGTCCAGCACAGAACCAGGGCAGGACTGGGATCAGTGAATGTAAGCTGTACAAACAGATGAACAAATCTGATGATGCATTACTAAGAGCTATAACAAAAGGGGGGGCGGAAACCACCCAAAATGCAAAATCTCTGGAAAACAAGCGTGCCTATGATGCATACCTGCAATTTGTAAGATACTGCTCAGCAAGGCACTTACACTGCCATTGCTGAAGTTGAGCTCTTTAAAGCATGTTAGCACACTTTGGTTTGAAATGAAACACCTCTTAAAAACACTTCATGACAGTTCCCAGGTGGTGAGAATAGGGCACCCACTTTGGCACTGTGCACTCAAGGGTGAGAAAAGCAGGACATGCAGCAAAGGTGGCAGGAGTGTAGCTAAGGTGCTAAATGCACTTCAGGCCCCCTTCACGTGTGAGAAACTAATCCACAGCTGCTCAGCTGCTTGCAAGTGGTTTCCCACGCTACACTTGTGTCTGGCTGGCTGCCAGCCTATTTCAGAGGTGGGAAGTGAAAGTGAACCTCTGTACCCATTTAATTCCTTCAGAACAGGGAAATAACTTATGACCTGTTATCCAGGTCAGGAGATAACAAGGTGGCCTTCCCAGCTGCGGCTCTGCACTTTCACCAGCTCACACCCCCTTGACGTTCACAGCCTCACTGAGGCTCTCTGCTTCAGCACTGTTATTCATGGCCATGTTGACAGTGGAACTGCAAAGCCCGTATTTCCTTACCCTAAGATGATTTTTTCCCAGTTTCAAACCTATTTAATCCCTATTCTCAACTGAA